>NC_084607.1:4355227-4435313 GCF_033807715.1 Cololabis saira
ATGCTATATATACTGGTTCATATATTTACCCCCAATTATATACATAAAAATTACTATAAATCTATATATATTGATATAAATCAATATATATTAATAGAGATAGATATATAAATATTGTACGTATAATATAACTCAATATATCTATATACATACCTACATATAACATATCTATATCCATAATATAACTCTATATTTCTACATATATTAATAAATGTACATATCTACGCGATATATCGAGATTTTAATATATATTGATATATTTTCAAACGCGATATGGTACGAGACAATATCGTTTATATCGATTTAATTTATTTATTTATTTATTTTTTTTTTTTTAATGATTTTGGTATACAAATGTTTTGTTATTTGCACAACTGTCAACCTCAGTGGAAAAGTCTGCCTGTTACTGTCTACATTGTATTAATTGCACAGTGTATTTTAATTTAATTGTTATGCAGGAAAGGGATATTTGTTTTATTTTATTCAAGAAGCATTTTTATTCTATATATGCAGGCAGTTTATTTTTATTTCATTTGTTTTATACATTTTGATATTGTGCAGACCTCTGTTAATAAAGGAACCTGTGTGACATTTGGCACGAGGCTTTGTATTAAAACTGACTGTTTTTTTAAGGGTTTGCCTCAGAAAAAAATGAAGCTAACAGAGATGCTAACAGAGAAGCTTACAGAGATGCTATGCTATAATGCTTTGGGGGAAACCCCAATTATGGCACAGAAAAAATATCGATATGTATCGAGTATCGCCATTCAGCTAGAAAATATCCAGATATGACTTTTGGTCCATATCGCCCAGCCCTAATATCTACTATGTTTTATTGTACGTTTTTGTTGTTATTTCTTCTTAATTCGAATGCTTCGTAAGAACAGCAGCATTTTATCTTATTTTTGAATAATCTGCAGGAGCTGAAAGGATGACCACGAACACAAAACATCTAGTTTATTTTATAGGATTCTGAGCTGGAAGGCAGAGCGGCCACTGGAGACGAGGCAGGAGCAGCATCCGCCTGCAGCTCCACAACACCGTCTCCTTCAATCCCAGGGAGGGAAGCTGGAGGATCTGCAGGCGGCGGAGACGGAGGAGGGTTTAACTCCCTTCATATACGTTCATGTCTAATGTCTTGAGCCCAATGAGCTGGATTGATCACCGATGCCACATCTGACAGTGACTGACAGCGCCTGTAATTGCTGTGTTTGCTCGGGGAGAGGAGCAAACAACCGTGGTGGGACCGTGTGTTCCACGCACGCACGAAAGCACGCCGCCGTTTCTCAATTACCTGGAAATCCAACTCTGGATATTGCATTATCGTACACAAAAGACACGGTCCGCCTGAACGCTTGAGTGCTGTTAGCTACTTGACTAATGGATGGGATCAGATCCGTCGGTGGCGCGTCGGTGTCATGACGGGAAACAAAAAAAAACCCACCTGCCACGATTCCGGAGTAGCTGTTCATGCACCGAGCCCTGTAACTGATATTCAACACTCAATTAATTTGTTTTCATTACTCAACAAGTTAATTAGCTAATTATCTCACATCTCAACTTTGTATTATTTGGAGTGAGTTCTTTGTTCGACGGTGATTAAAATGGCATAAATGCAATGCAGGCAGATACAATACAACCCTGGTTTAAATGCTACATAAGCACAAGTCTTGCTTAAAAAATTATAGTTAAATAAGTTTGTCTGAATCAGCAGAAAAGGCCCAGTAGTATCTAAAAGTACTTATTGTGCAAAGCCATAATGTTCCTTCCATATCCAAGGATGAATAATCACCGATCCACTGTTGTGTGCAGGAACGTCTGTGTTGGTTTGAACTTTCACATCTTTTGCGGTTTAATGAAGTAACTGCAAAAGTTATGAGGACTTGAAAGTGAAAATAAAATAATAAAACATTATTTATTTACATTAAAAAGATATAACATGGACGCCATTGAGATTGCAGGGGTGTCACACTGACCCTTATATTGTATAATTTACTTACTTGTTATCTGTAATGTTTATTTTTATTTATTTATTTTATTTATTTATTTATTTTTTTAATTTATTTGTATGTTTTTATTTATTTTTTTACTTTATTGTCTTTATTTTTTATCTCTGAATGGTACAATAACTTAGTTGTAGGGATGGGGCTCCGTTGGAGCAAGACATGTGAGGGTTATAGGTGTTTATCCTATTTACTTTGTTAATTCTAATTCTCTTGTATGTCATTATTTTGTGAAAATTGAAAAAAACAATAAAAAGACCTTTGAATTAAAAAAAAAGATATAACATGAAGGCTGTGGCGAGGTCACCTGGTCAAACCCACTGAATCCCGCCTTTCCACCACTGCAGGATTGATGGGGGGGAAGTGGGAAATAGTCCAAAGTTGTAATATTACGTCATGTATTGATCAATATTATACTAAATTAAAGTAAACTGGAGGTTTTTCCACCGCAGGTAAAAGCTGAACCCGGGACAGAGCGTTAGTTCAAGCCGTTTCAGACACAGAGCTGAGCTGTACTTGGAGCCTGTTGCCGTGGTAACAGTGAAAATAACCTGGTTAAGAGCAGCTTTTTGGCTCCTCCCCTTTGTAAAAGCCAAAAATGGCTTCCCTGAACAGTGACACGCCCCTTTTATTGATCAGGAGGCTGCACTGATCAGAGAGGAGCTTCATTCAGCATGTTCAGGGTTTCCACGACGCGATTAATCCATGATTAATCGATCCGTCCATTACGTCAAAAATATCCTCCAGTGTAAACTTTCAGTTTGAGCAACTGGAAAACATCTAAAATTGGAAAGAGCTGTTGTGCGATCGACTGTACTCATAGATTTAGCAAGAAATCTGAGTTATCGTTTTACAGACTGCCGAAAAATAAGCTTAAGAGAGACAAATGTATCACTGCAATTCACAGAAACAACTGGATTCCAGACACCGAAACATGGATTTGTGGTTCCCATTTTGTATCAGGTAATGTTGGATTTTTGGGTAGCTAACGTTAAACGGTCAAATCATAAAGTTCAGTGTCCTCATCACTTTAATTTCTACAACAAATCCTGCCTTGAAGTCGGACCAAGCGTCAAGACTTTTGTAAGCCTTCAAGCTTTGCTTCGTGTATTTCCCCGGCGTAGAAATCAAGTACATATAAATATCAGGAAACTGGATTCGTGAACAAATATTAATGTCCATGGACCACTGGTTCTTGGTAACTGTACCAAATATTAATGTCCATGGACCACTGGTTCTTGGTAACTGTACCAAATATTAATGTCCATGGACCACTGGTTCTTGGGGTAACTGTACCAAATATTAATGTCCATGGACCACTGGTTCCTGGTAACTGTACCAAATATTAATGTCCATGGACCACTGGTTCTTGGGGTAACTGTACGGGTCACTGTCAGGTCCAACTGATGCTAATTTAAGCCAATAATCAGCTGTTATCTCGTCTTCTCCACTAATTGCAGCCATTTTTGCTGATGTTTTGCCACTCAGTGCGAGTAAGGGGGCTGGTCCAGTGGGGAAGTGATGTCAATGCAGACCCTCTATACACGAATCCAGCAAAAACCGGAAGTCGAGCGGCCGCCATTACTGCGATGGCGGCTCCCTGCTAGGCTCTCTTGTATGTGTATTTCAGCACTTTTGAATGAAAGGGTCCCCAAAAGTGAAGTGCTTTAAGTTTAAAATGTCTCGGAATTGGGGGAAGACTTTTGCTGTTCTTGGCTGTTCAAACAGCAGTGGAAAATTACAAATATGGAAAAAAACGTTATGCAAAACACACAGTCCATTACCAAACGAAGACTGTCCTTGTGCCAGACCGTACGGATTACACCGATTTCCTGGGCGTGCCGAGGACCAAGGTGTTCGCCAGAGGTGGATACATCCTCCCTTCTCACTGTTACGTCCACATCATGGTGACAGTGGATGGACTGCGAGTGTCTCACTGATCCCCTAGAAATGACACGATTCTCATCTAAATGGCGGTGCAGAATTTGCCCGACCCATCCGGAGCTGAGATAGTTCTGCCCTTCAATTAGAGACCTGTAATTGCGTTTTTTTTGGTCATCGGATGCCAGGCGATCAATAAAATATTCTTGGATACCTAAAATAAAACAAAACATAAACAGGTGTTGTTGTTTTTTTTATTCACGTAGCCTTTCCATAATGATTAAATGTCGCGCTGCTAGCTTGCTAACGTCAACACTAGGGTTGCCACCCGTCCCGTAAAATACGGAATTGTCCTTTATTTGAGAGAAAAATGTTGCGTCCCGTATTGAACTAATATGGGACGCGATTTGTCCCGTATTTTCATTAATTTTTACACCATATTCCAGTTGAATTATTGAAATAAGTTAACTTTTACACCATATTCTAGTTGAATTATTGAAATAAATTAACTTTTACACCATATTCTAGTTGAATTATTGAAATAAATTAACTTTTACACCATATTCTAGTTGAATTATTGAAATAAGTTCATTTTTACACCATATTCTAGTTGAATTATTGAAATAAATTAACTTTTACACCATATTCTAGTTGAATTATTGAAATAAATTAACTTTTACACCATATTCTAGTTGAATTATTGAAATAAATTAACTTTTACACCATATTCTTGTTGAATTATTGAAATAAATGAACATTTACACCATATTCTTCACCTGTATGTATATTATACATCTGGGCTGATGTGGACATACATAGCATAGGAGGATATTTCAGCTGCTATATGGTTGTCTGTCTCTACAGTCATGAAAGTTCAATGCTATTAAAGCACTTTAAACTTTAAATCAAAGCATTTAGTTTTTCATATAAAATAAACACATTTTTATTCAGTTTAGAAGTTTTTTGGCTTTTTTTTTGGCTCCTGCGCTGCTGAAATCAGGGCGTCCCTTATTTCTATTTCTGAAAGGTGGCAACACTAGTCAGCACACGTAACGTATGCTATATTACAGTGTTTAATCATACACTCCCTTATCTCCCTATTCTTTCCTGCTTATCGCTCAAACAATTCGTTATTTATAAATTAACATCAGCATTAATTTAAGATACCTTCATTAGTTATTGGAGGCCACTCTCTAACATCATCAACCCAGCTATTCATGATGCTGTAGAGCGTCAGGTTACAATAACAGCATCATGAATTGATTGACACCTGCCAACGCAGCAATGGCGCCGCCGCAAGATGGCGGCACACGCAAACCGCTCGTCGGATTCGTGTATTTGTGTATTTGTATTTGTGTGTATTTGTGACATTTGTGACTTTTGCAGAACCCGTTAACGAAGTAAAGAGCTGCGAGACAAATGCCCCGGCCCTGGAGCGGTGGCCGAGTTTCTCTTCCAGGCCTCGTGTCTGCGTCCGGGCCACGAAGCCATAAAAGCCGTCAAAGAGCAACTTCACAAGGTTCCAGGTACCCTACGTGACACTGATACCGTTAATGATCCTCAGTAACGATTTAATAGCATCCTGCTCTCACCTCTGTGAGTAAAGGAGTGTGATTTAATGTATTGACGACACCCACGCTCCAATCAGAGCTCCGGGGGGGATTTTTGCTTCTCTTAGTGAGGTTTGAAATGAGGGACAACTGTGATGTTCCAGCTACCTGTGTGAATTATAGTCTTTATAATTTCATCTTCGCTGTTTTTCTCTGGTGCTTTTCCACCAGTAGAACTTCACCTCTATGAACAGTCCATCTCAGGTTAAACTACAACTGAAATATCACTTTATAATGCAATTAAAGCTCCAAAGACAGCTGACCAAGGGATTAAATTAAAGGATATAGTCTCATATATGCATGCCATATTTTATATGGTAAATAAATGATAAAATAAAAGTTTAAAAGAAACAATTCATTTTATTATCATTTTATTATATAATGCAATTAAAGCTCCAATTCTCTCGAGAAAAGATGAAGGGATTAAATGAAAGGAAATTGTCTCATATGTGCGTGCCATGTAGTATTATGGTAAATAAATGATAATATAAAAGTTTAAAAGAAACAATTTATTATATTATTCGTATATTATTATATAATGCAATTAAATCTCCAATTCTAAGGAGAACAGATAGTTGACAAAGGGATTAAATCAAAGGAAATTGTCTCATTTATGCACGCCATGTAGTATATGGTAAATAAATGATAAAGTATAAAATAAACAGATATTTACAAAGATCTTCTAGAATACCTTGGACAGATCTGATGTTATATATAATGATTCATCGTTTTATCTGTTTATACTTGCTGCAATTAATTAAGTAACTAATTTTCTTTCAGGGATTAAACAAATGTGCGTTTGAACGAGAACGACGGGACGAAAGGCAGAGAAAACATCAGAAAACATTGAAGCTGAGCTCCACCTTTATCACCTGAGGAAAACGAGACGAGACGCAACGAAAATGCTGGTCATGTGACGATAATGATAATTAAATATATAATGCAATATCGTAGAGGAATAAAAACGAGACTAAAATGTAGATTACAAAATAAAAACTCTGCTAAAAAGTGTCTTCATCTTCGTTGACCAGAACAAGACTAAATGTTCCAACAAAGATCCTTAATGTCCATGTTTTCAGTAGAAGAAGATCCATGTTTGGATCCACTTTCATACATAGACGTGGAAAAGAAAACCCAATGTGTCGTGGAAGAGAAAAAGATGGAGAAATGTGGAAAAATAAATAAGTTGTAAACTCAAATGAGAGTCTTCTATATCTGGAATGAATGTATTCTTGAGTCTATAAGGTAACAATAATAAAGGTCCGTCTGAACGGTGAAACTACCGCCTTTGAACATAAAGTTGCTTTCGTCAATGAAAATTATGACTAAATATCGTCGTCAATGAACCTTTATCAGCTGAGGAAAACGCGACGCAACGAAAATGCTGGTCATGTGACGATAACGATGATTAAATATATAATGCAATATCGTCGACGAATAAAAACTAGACTAAAATGTAGATTACAGAATAAAAACTCTAACAAAGATCCTTAATGTCCATGTTTTCAGTAAAAGAAGATCCATCTTTGGATCCACTTTCCTACATAGACGTGGAAAATAAAACCCAATGTGTAGTTGAAAAAGAAAAAGATGGGTACTCTAGGTTACAATAATATAATAATAAGAAAACCTTGTTGGAATTGGAAAATGGGTTTGGATAAATACAATCTTTGACTAAAACTAGACTAAAATGGACAATTCTGACTAAAATAAGACTAAAATGCTCAGACTTTTAGTCGACTGAAAATTGACACGACTAAAAGGAGAATGAACGTGACTAAAACTAATAAAAACTAAAATGATAGCTTGACCCAAAGACTAGACTGAAACTAAAATTTCAACAGGCTGACAGAAACAATACCAGTCTACACCCTAAATAGCTTTAATTACGACACCGTTCATACAATGTATAATGAAAACCCCAGAACCAGACATGGGTGCAGCATAAAAAACAAAAACAACACCATTCACAGACGGAAAAATTAACCTTTCAGAGGGAAAAAAGCACTATTATTCCGGGTTGAACACAAAAAGGGGGTACAGCATCAGTACCAAGGACCGGGTTCGGTACCAAGAACGGCTGAGAAGGGAACGCTAGAGTTTCTTAAATGACCCTTGAGTCCTGATCTTAGTAAATAAAAACGATCAAAGTCATCCCCCCTGTAAAACTGACATCCCCCCTTTCCATCCCTTATGTCATTTCATCAATGAATGAAGAGTTATCACCAGAAAAATAACAGTACAAAAACTTATTTCACAATTTTCACCTGTTTCAAGTAAATTTTCACTTGAAATATTTAAATCTGCCAGTGGGACAAGATTTATCTTCTTATTACCGTACAAGCAAAAAAATCTTGTTCCACTGGCATATTTTTCTACCTTTTTCAAGTGAAAATCTACTTGAAACAGGTGAAAAATTGTTGTTTTTTCCAGTGATGAGTCTTGTTTTAAGTATAATGAGATTTTTTTACTAAAATGAGACATTTTAACTAGAAATAAGACAAATATTCTTGTTAAGATTTTGAGTTTTTGCAGTGATCCGCTGCATTTAACTGCTGCTATGTCATTCCTGCAGGTGTTTTGGTCAGTGCTATTATTTGTAATATATTATATTATTTGTAATCAACACAAATTATCTGTCCCCATATGATCAAATCCACCATCCCCCCTGATTTTTTTTTACAACTCGAATACTGTATATAACGCAAGACTTTAGTCAATTTCAGGTCGTTTCCGAGGTTTTTTCTGTTGAAATGATGAGTTGTGACGATATTAGGACTTTTTTCTCCTACAGACTCACTTATATTCTAGATAAAATCACTGAAAAACCTAGATTTCATCCTGAAATCCCCCCAAACAAAAGCAGGAGGTGGTACATTTTTCAGCTCGGTCACATACGGCGGAGGGGTAACCGCGGTAACCGCCCATCCCCGCCTGGCATGATGGGTTAAAGCGTATTAAACAGCAGAAACATATATAGGCAGATAGATGAGATCTCGGGCCGTGTTGTTAACATTTACAGCTCCTGTTCCTGAGGGAGAGAAGTGATCATCAGTGAAATCACCCTGATAGATTTGAATGCCTGAAACTAAAAATTGGAACATAAAGTACAGCCAGTGATTTCTGCCATTTTATTACTTTTCATCACTGAAACTTGGATCTGCTGCGCGTGAAAGTTGGAGCATCCCCGTTTTTTTTTTTTTGTTTTTTTTTCCGCCCGCCGCAACGATCCCACCCTGGTGACGGAGGGAAATTAGCATTGTAATGTGTCTAACGTCTCGTGTTTGTCGCGTCCCTGATGAGAGGCACGAGAAAATAATGCTAATTTGTAATAAATATCAGAATTCCCAGCATTAAAAAGTTAATTACCGCAGCAAATGCAGCAGAGATAAACAGCACATTATTCCATTTCTGCAGATGACTGTCGTCTCCGCCAACCAGAAAAATGAAATTTAGTATCCAGCTGTAATTCTGGATGCATGAGGAGGAGGAGGATGATGAGGGAGGGGGGAAGAGGGGAAGAGGGGGTTACTTGTAATTCTGAATATTTTTTTTAATTTATTTTTTATTTTTTTTGCAACTTAGCAAGTTCTCATCTCTCAGCGAGGCACATTAAATCCCAGCTGGTCCGATCCGAGACTCCTGATGCTCGGCTTGAGACATGAAACAAGCTACCGCCGGAATGAAAGAGCCGTGGAAAAAACTCCACTCCTACAAGAGTCCATTAAAAATACATGCTCAAATAAATCGTGCTGGTGATGACAAGTTTTACCATATTTTTCTTGAACTTTTAATATACCCAGCCGTGACTTCAAAGAGAAAATTAAATATTAAGGCTATTATCTAAGCTGTGCCCAATATTATTCAGGCTTAGGTTATTTATATAGTACAGTAATAATGACGTTATATAAGCCGGCTTTGTACTCCGGACCCAGATTGTGATCAAGAGGTGGCTGGTTTGTAGTTTTGCAACCTAAAATGAGAATCCTAATTCATATATTTGCTGCAGTAAACCCAACAAGAACTTGTAGATTTATTACAGCAGTCCTAGTTGGAAATGTAAATATATTTATGATTTATGACTGCAGGGAAATAGATCATGTTTAATACAGTGGATGTAAGGAGTAGCTCCACTTTTGGCAGAGAAACTGTGCACACTCAACACAATTTGGTGCCTTTGTATAAAAGAAAATACACAAAACAAAAACCCAAACAAACTGACTTCTCCTCCGCTCTGATTGAGAGGAATCCCAGTAAATCTGCTGCACCTAATGTGGATCACCAGTGTTTACCCACCGGCGAGACGGTAAACACCCTGGCTGACATTTTCGGGGGAGGTTAGCGCGCCGCGAGAGCCCGAGCAGGAAGTGGAGGCTCAGATGAATTTGTCTGACAAATGCTCCTGGAGTATGTGTTGTCGACTGCGCTTCGGCGAGGGCCCTGGACTGGGATTTGAGCTGCGACTGAAGCCAAGCAAAAGCATGCCAGATCACTAATTGCACAATTTAAAACCAAAGTCCCTGGCAGCTTGTCGTTTGAAATGGAGAGAAGAGCCACTGCTTAATCGCTGAGCTCAACATAGATCCTGCTCGGGCTCTCCGACAACGAGCCCCAGACGCGGGCGGGCGGGCGGGCGGCTGAAGTTCGGGGGCAACAGCCAAGGATGCCGGCGACGCGTGATTGGCCGCTTTCTGCCGCAGCTGTAATTGAGACGCTTTTTATGACAAGACACATGCGTGTGATTGGAAGATTCAGTCGTTTTGAACGTCGCAGCATTGGCAGGGGGCTTTTACTTTCATTTAATCGGCCGTGTGAGCTCGTGCAACTATTGCTCACAGTTGCTGGTGCAGAGCCCTCTGTCTGCCGGGCCGGTTATCGCTCACCAGCACCGGACGACTGTGTCGCTGTTAGGAAATTAAACTTTACATCCATTTGCCTCTTGGCACATTTATCTAAACTTACACCCCCCAATCCCCCCTCTCTACTCCCCTCTTAGCCATATTAAGCACATTCACGGGTCCAACTGCAGCCTGCAAGATTTCAAACGACACCCACTCCATGTTCACGCCTGCTTCGCTCCGTTTGTGGGGGAGAATGTGACGAGAGGGAGAAGAGTCGGTCTCAACAAACCCCAGTTCTGAGGGAGCAGCTGTACCCATTAAATATGGAGGATGCTGTTTTAATTCAGAGGGCTGGAGCGTGCACGGCGTCCACAGTCGTCCTCTCATGCTTCTGAGTACAGTAGTGGTGCAGGAACGTATGCAGCCGTATGCAGCACAAGCGTCCCCCTGGAAGCCGCTTGTTTGCAGCAAAACAGCTCGCCAAGATATGAGAGAATAATCGCTTTTAAGCTCAGCCTTCATCATTTATTCATGTGTTGATCATTTAGTCTCGGTAACTCCGCTAACTGAGGGAGGACGGCTGAAGAGACGGAGGTGGAAGCGTGAGGTTTGACCTTCTACCTTCCAGGTCTGCAGGCGGAAACTTAACATATTTCTTTTTCTGTGCATTGAAAATACCTTGTGCGTGATTACTGGCACTAAAAAAGCGCTCACGAGACATCGGCCACGGTTACATGATGTTTTTTAATTTGGAATTAATTATTCCGAATTAAATAATTGACGTTTACATGGAAAACACGTTTGATCGACTTTATCCAATTCCGCTTAAAGAGCATATTGCAGGTTGGAGACCCCTGTGAATCAATGTGTAGGAAAATAATGTAGGAACTGAATTTCCATTGAAATACGCATAAATATATACTACAGTGACCTCTGGAGTTGTTTTTGTGAGAGAATTTTACTTCCGCATCTGAAAAAGTTGAACCGGAAGTGACGTGACACCAGGGAGCGCGGTGAATTTCAACAATAGGAAAAATATTGGATCTTAACGTTAGTTGTGACACTGAAGAGGTTGTGAATGTGTATTCACACCAATATGACGGGCCACAGCCTTATAATTACCAACCCGTTAGGCCCCCCACGTTCTTTTGATTGACAGCTGAAACTCGCTTTTTAAAAGGCTGATTTATGGGTCCGCGTTACACCAACGCAGACCCCACGGCGTAGGGTACGCGGCGACGCACCGAACGCTGCGTGCGCCGCGTACCCTACACCGTAGGTTACGCCGTCGATTTTACGCGGAACCATAAATCAGCCTTTATTCACTGCAGCACCCGCCCATGCTCCTGAAATAAACTCCTAAAAGATGGGTGAGTACTTGTAATGTGTCTACGTTTGTACTTTCTAAACAGAAAACAAGCTTATTATCTTCTTTTTTTTTTATTAAATGCATCCGAAATAGCCGGGTATTTTTAAAACCGAATATTTCCCCCCCTTCGTTTATAAAATAATTTTTATCCACATTACATCGTTGTTAAAAAAAACCAACCTTCCACACATAACCGAAGATATGCGTTTTCGGGGCGGACGTCTTTACGTATTTACGTCTACCAGAAGAAAACAAAACTTAGCCGCTACAACTTTGAAAAGCTCACAATTTTTATGTTTCCTGCCATCTGTTCTTTTAATTATTTCCTCCAAGCTATTTATTAAATAAATGGTCTCTGGTCTTGACCAGCGTTTACTGTGTGCTGCATCTTGAAACTTTGTTTGGAAAACCAGCCCAGTAGGAATATAAGCGTCATGGAGACAGACGGGCGAGGGAACGAGCAGAAAGAAAGACCGGGATTAATTTAAAGAGGAATGAGTGTAAACATGATCGTGGAATTATTCTATTCGGATTTAAAATCAGAATAAACCAGCCACTTACTTCGGAATTAAGTTTAACTCGGAATGGCCATTTTCATTCAGAATTAGGTGTTTACATGGTCATTTTTACTCATTTTAAATCGGATTTAATTTTAATTCTGAATTAAAGAGAAACTAAACTTCCCATGCACTGATTGGTTTCTCCCTGAGGCCACAATTCTGCAGTGGATAAACTTAGTTAATGACATATATATGATGGAAAAGATTTAATTTTGCCTCCGTCTCCAGAAAGATTTGTTTGTAAAATTGTGGACGAAGTGGGTTCTATATGTGAGCCTTTACGCCCAGAATTTGTGGAGGTATTGAATAGATAAAACTTGTTTCGTTTTTCTCCTCCTTCTCTCTCACTTTCTTGAATGATCTGAAGACAGAGACTAATACTATCATATCATTATCCTTATTATTATCTCATTCTCCACCCAACTGAGAATCATCTTATTTTTCTTCTGTATGGAGGTTTTATGTTTATAGTTTTATGTCTCTCCCAGATTGTATAGAGTTCTTTGTAATTTTTTTTTTCCTTTCCTTTTTCCTTTTCTTATCTCTAATAATAATTATTAATGTTAATATTACTGCTTTTACTTTGCGATATGTACTGCCATACCTAAATAAAGAACTAAAAAAAAAGAAAATACCTCTTACAAATTAAAGGGGGGGGGGGGGGTTAATGGGTTTCAGTCCAGCAATCTTGCAAAATTAACTGTTTACTTGTGTCATTGAGCTCCTCAGTGATCAAGTCCTGCAGGAACTCACCCTGCTGGTGAAGGATGGGGCCGTGTTCCCCCGCGGGCTAATCGCTGCTAACCCACCCAACCGGGGCCGGGGGGGGGGCGTCGCTTTCAGAATCAGCTGCAAGTTGTCTTTACTATTTCCAATATCGGATTGGAAAAATACGAGTTGTACTACGACTGTGTTATGAGTCTTTTTTAGCGATTTTTATTAAACAAAAACTACAGAAATCAGACGCCGGTACGCCTGCAGCCAGTTGTATACCCTCCTTTTACTTACTTTTTACTAAATAAAGATGTGGCTTTGCAGAAAAACCTTCAGCATCCGTTCTATCTGAAGCTGCAGCTGAGTGAAATGTCTAAAATGATGAGGGTTTTTGTGTTTAAGTGCAACTTTCTCCCGTCTCTGCAGCTCTACCTGTTCCCACGATAACGGTTTCACCTGAAAACAGCTTTAATTAATAAATAAAGCTTTAATTTCATTGTATGCCTCGTATAATGACAATAAAAAACAGAGCTGGGTAGAGCAGCCAAAAATTGTACTCAAGTAAAAGTACTGTTACTTCAGAATAATATGACTCAAGTAGAAGTAAAAAGTATTCATCCAAATAATTACTTGAGTAAAAGTAAAAAAGTACTAAGTGAAAAAACTACTCAAGTACTGAGTAACTGTTGAGTAACGTGTGATTTATTTTTTTAACACAACCATTTAAACAGACAAAAGTACAAAATAATCATCTTCAGGCAAATTAAATCAATAAAATAATAAAATAAATTAAAATGAATAAAAATAGCTTAAATTAAAATAAGCTTAAAGTAAGTTCAAGTACTTTAATAAATAATATAATAAATAAAACAGAATAAAAACATTAATTAAGCACACGTTGCTCAAAATTTGTTAAATCCACGCACAACGTATGTGAAGGAAGGAAGGAAGGAAGGAAGGAAGGAAGGAAGGAAGGAAGGAAGGAAGGAAGGAAGGAAGAGAAAAAAAGGAGGAAGGAAGGAAGGAAATGAGCCTGAAAGAAAGAAAGAAAGAAAGAAAGAAAGAAAGAAAGAAAGAAAGAAAGAAAGAAAGAAAGAAAGAAAGAAAGAAAGAAAGAAAGAAAGAAAGAAAGAAAGAAAGAAAGAAAGAAAGAAAGAAAGAAAGAAAGAAAGAAAGAAAGAAAGATAAATTCCCGTTGATACGTGTTTGTGTAACAAACATGGTGGATCTGAGAGCGAGATAGATTTATAGTTGAAAAGATGGAGTTGAATTGGTATTTTTTTATCGTTATTTTTATCGTTCGTATCGTATCGGGATAAATGCCAGAAATTATCGTGATACATTTTTTAGTCCATACCGCCCATCCCTAATTCCAAGTGTCATATAGTGCCGAAAATACGGTATTTATTTTTTTACTGCTTTAATAAAAAAGCAGCCAACATTCACACGACGCTCAGTTCCCAGTCGAGCTTCTTCCAGGACCAGCGAGAGAATCAAACAACTCCGAGCCTTCAAGAAACATGTAAAACCCAAAGAGCTCAGATAAAGACACCGTTTTGTCTTCATAATATATAATAAAATAAGAAAATACATGTTTTACTGCTGTTAGAACGCAACTCTACGGGGCATTAAACTCTCATTTCCTGTTATAGCAGCAGCGTTGCAGGTTCAGGAATGCTGGGAGGAGCTGTAAACATTATTACCATCCAGGCCAGATTGTGCTTCGCTGGGAACATCAGCAAGCGAGCAGCGAGGAGCAGCTCGCTCGTCCAAGTGGAATCAAACTGGGTTGTTTTGGGGTTTTTTTTTGGGTGGATCAGGGAGGGTGGTGCCGGGACTGGGGGGCTTGGACCTACAGAGAGAAACCTGCACCATCAGGGACGCAGCAGCAGCAGCAGCAGCAGCAGCTGAAGAGGAGAGGAGGGGTAGGGGGGGAGCTGCACACTCCAGCACCGCCGTGAAGTAAGACGAAAGAGAAGAAGAAAAAAAAAGAGAGAAGAAAATAAAATAAAAAACACTGCCCCGGAGTCAATTCCACACTCGAGGAACATCCGTCTCTGATCTGGGGAGCGTTCTCGCCGCGCCGGCACAACAAGAGTGATGCAGCACTGAGGGCCATGAATTAAAAAGTCAATATGTAAAACCAGAGAGGGATGCCATTTTGAAAAAGCGTTCCATCAATGGAAATCATATTAACATGATAAAGGGCAGATTGGGAGACAAGGGCATTGATTCAGATGCGGCTCCGCGGCCCAACGTGTCCACCTCAAACATGTTAATGAATCGCACCGCAGAAACGGAGGTGGAGGAGGTGGAGAGGGGGGGTATGCGGCGGGGGGTTTGAAGCAACAGGAGGAGGGGAAGCCCCCGCCGCCTCCACCTCCCTCGGAGTCGGAGGTTCGGATAGGTGGGCGACAGAGTTCTGCAAGTTCCTACTTCCAGAGGTGTCTTCAGTATTCACAGTACTGGAGTTGAGGGGGGATGAGGGGGGACGGCATCCCCCCCTGAAATAAAAACGGTCAAAATCATCCCCCTGTAAAACTGCCATCTCCCCTTTCCATCCCTTATGTCATTTCATCAATGAATGTGGTTTTACTGCTATTTCAACATTTAGAGTCATCACCAAAAAAATAACACCAGAAAAATAACTTATTTGACAATTTTCACCTGTTTCGAGTAAATTTTCACTTGAAATAAGTAGGAAAATCTGCCAGTGGGACAAGATTTATCTTCTTATTACAAGCAAAAAAATCTTGTTCCATTGGCAGATTTTTCTACTTATTTCAAGTGAAAATCTACTTGAAACAGGTGAAAATTGTTGTTTTTTTCCAGTGATGAGTCTTGTTTTACGTGTAATAAGATTTTTTTACTAAAATGAAACATTTTAACTAGAAATAAGACAAATATTCTTGTTAGGATTGTGAGTTTTTGCAGTGATCCATGTTACTTATCCTGTGAAGGACAGAGTCATATTGATAAGTTCAGAAAAGTGTTTTTTATTGTTGTGTTTTGATGTATTTGATGTAAGCCCAGTGGATATTTAAAGCTTACAGAAGGCTGCATTTAACTGCTGCTATGTCATTCCTGCAGTATTTCTGCAGGTGTTTTTGGTCACTGCTATTATTTGTAATGTATTATATTATTTGTAATCAGCACAAATTATCTGTCCTCATATGATAAAATCCACCATCCCCCCTGATTTTTTTTTACAACTCGAGTACTGAGTATTCACATTCATTACTCAGGTAGAAGTATAGATACTAGAGTTTAAAAAATACTCCTGTAGAAGTTGAAGTATCAACTCAAATTTTTTTACTCAAGTAAAAGTATAAAAGTACTGGTTTTCAAAACTACTTAAAGTATAAAAGTAAAAGTAATGTAAGGGGGAAAAAACCATTAAGGACAAAAAGCCATTGAAAATGAATCATCTTAGTATAATGTAAATATATTAAAGAAGCATATATGTGTACTATTGAGCATTAACATGTGTTTCAGAGAGCAGCAGATATGATGACTAGTTGCCTATAAGTATTGTAATGGTGCAAAAAGTCAAACTTCATGTTCATGTTATCATTTATCCTAACCTTTATTGGAATGTACATCCAAGTTTAGTTGCAGGAATCTGAGGGAACGGATGTAAGAACAAAACTGGACAAGAACATCTGAAACAACCACAACCAAATTCACTCTATCCGGATGGAGCAATTTAACTGGATAGTTTTTATTAAAGGCTGAAATGAAATAGAGTAACGAGGCTGTTTTTAAAATGTAAGGAGTAAAAAGTACAGATAATTGTGTGAAAATGTAAGGAGTAAAAGTAAAAAAGTCGTCTGAAAAAATAATTACTCCAGTGAAGTATGGATAACCAAAATTTCTACTTAAGTAAGGTAACCAAGTATTTGTACTTTGTTACTTGACACCTCTGCCTACTTCTCTATGAACTAGTTCAAAGTTTCAGTTCACATAGTTTAAAAATGAATAGTTCACGTTCATAGTTCAACATTTTCACTTTGAACTAGTTGTCAAATTCAGTTCATTTAAATATTTTCAGGTGAGAAGTACGAATGAAAACGCCCCCCCTCTCCTAAAACTGTTCACTGTAAACAATCATGTTTTGTCCTGGTGGCTTTTCAACTTTACTCAGAGTCTGTAAATCTCCAATATTGTAGTCCCATTATCAGTGTTTTCTACCTGTTGCAGGTAAATCCTCCCCCTGAAGGAGCAGCAGTGACTGGGGTCGTTTGGATCTGCTTGGTCTTTCCTCATGACTTTTTTTTTTGATTGTTAAGGACTTGCAGATATTTTCTCACACTGGGCGGATGCTTTAACTCCACATGACGTTTCAAATTTGAAGTTGACGAGGCAGACACTCAGACTTGTTTTTCTCAGAGCAGGTGGACAAAATTTTGCACAGAAAGGTTAGATTTTTACCGTCGGACTCTTTGGGAGATAATAGTCCAAAAACGCGGCTGCTCGTCTTTTAACAGGAACCTGCAAGCATGACCACATCACCCCCGCTATGGCCCTCCCTTCACTGGCTCCCTGTCTCTTTTAGAATTCATTTTAAAATATTATTGTTTGTTTTTAAGTCATTAAATGGGTTGGCATCAAAATACATCTCAGACCTCGTACAGGTTTAACTCCCTCCAGGTCTTTGAGGTTTCTGCTCAGTCACGTCTTGTCGTTCCCAAAACCAGGCAAAAAACCAGGGGCGGCCGTGCTTTTTCAGCAATCGCCCCTAAACTTTGGAACGAGCTTCCTCCCCACATCAAAATGGCCCCCCACCCTCGAAATTTTTAAATCTCGTCTTAAAATTTATTTTTATTCTTTGGCTTTTAATCCAGCATGAGAGTTGTGTGGTCTCTGTCCTTGTCTTTTATGTTTCTGAATCACTGGTTGTTTGGTGTGTTTTTATTTCGTGCTTTTATGTGCTCTTATCTATTTTACTCTGTTTTTAGTTTTTACTATTTTATAATGTCTTGCTTTACTCATTGTGCAGCACTTTGGTAAACCTTGTTGTTTTTAAAATGTGCTATATAAATAAAGTGGATTGGATTGGATGTGTAAAATTCCTGCAGATAATCATAAGCGGATCATCATCCGACGTCTCGCTGACGCTGCGTCCACAACGTCTCTCTCTTCACTGGTCATTTGTAAAAACTGCACCGGGCTCGAACCACCGTTGCCATGGTGCTGGTGCCTGTTGTTATGTTAGTGTGTGCACTGCATTGTGGGTAATGTAGTGTGAAGTCGTCCTCTCGTAGAGTATTTTAAATGTGCCGCCCGCTGGTGAAAATGAGGAGGATTATTCTGTAATAATTGGGACCTAACCAGTGAAACTGAAACTCACATAATCTGAACAGTTCAGATTCCAGTTTATCTGCAGAATTAACAAGTTCACGTTCTTTATTTGCAAATATGTTGCGTTCAGTTCAACGTTCTCACAGAAATGAACGTTTGAACTTTTTTGAACATTTTGAACTCGTTCATTTGAACTCGTTCATGCACAACACGGGCGGGCGACTTGGAGAGTTTTTCATATTTGGGCGACTTGGATCCAATTAGGAGGCAGTTGGGGACGGAGAGATGAAGCGGCTCCACGCCACCCGGAGATCCAACGCTCGCCAGCCGAGGCTTCGCCCCCTGTTGACCACGACTACACACACACGGCCTCGGGGGGGAGGGGGCATGCAAGAGGGCCACATGAAAGCAGCCAGGCACCGCTGCCGGGCCAAACACATGAATTACTTATAGACGCGGCTGCAGACTCGCGCGCAGACGGCTCAGGCATTATCAATTCACCTTAAATTAGCCGTCCTCGCCACCCGCCGCCGCCGCCTGCAGACGGGACGTCCACGACGCCTAAGCCCGTTCGAGGATCAGGTGGATTTCTTTTGAGGAATTCAATTAAAAACAGTGATGAAATGCAAAAAAAAAAGAAGAAAGAAAGAAAAGAAAGCAAAAAAAAGAACGGCACACAATTTCCACAAAAGGATAAAAGCAAAGGGATTATTTTCAATGCGCCATAGGAGGCGAAAAAAGAGAAAGAAAGGGCGAGAAAAAAAGAAAGCACTTCCTGGGAGTCTGATGGCACAGCACCTTTGTTAAATATGAACTAATTAAGTGGAAAAATGAAAGCGTTTCATCTTCATTAGCATCAGACAATAGGAGTATGAAGCATAATTGAGAGTAGTTCCACCTTAATAGAATGAACAGAAGTCATTTGGTATTGAAATGTGCGGGGCGATTTAGCCAAAAGAAAGGGTATTATTAGATTTAATAGAATACCTGCACATGATCAATGCTCAGAGCACAGGTGGTAGTTTGTCTCCGGTTCCTCAAATAATTAGGCCGACAAAATAATGGCCAGCCGGATCCGCGTTGCTGGCGCATTGATTACGAGGAGAGGTCCATTTTTCACAAGTCGGAGCGCCACAAATCATTTATTAAGCCTTTACACGTGTGACATAACAACTGCGAGGGACTGGATTTGGTGAGAGAAGGATGCTGAGGGAGAGAAGGATGCTGAGGAGAGAGAAGGATGCTGAGGAGAGAGAAGGATGCTGAGGAGAGAGAAGGATGCTGAAGAGAGAGAAGGATGCCGAGGAGAGAGAAGGATGCTGAGGAGAGAGAAGGATGCTGAGGAGAGAGAAGGATGCTGAGGAGAGAGAAGGATGCTGAGGAGAGAGAAGGATGCCGAAGAGAGAGAAGGATGCTGAAGAGAGAGAAGGATGCCGAGGAGAGAGAAGGATGCTGAGGAGAGAGAAGGATGCTGAGGAGAGAGAAGGATGCTGAGGAGAGAGAAGGATGCTGAGGAGAGAGAAGGATGCCGAAGAGAGAGAAGGATGCTGAGGAGAGAAGGATGCTGAAGGAGAGAAGGATGCTGAGGAGAGAGAAGGATGCTGAGGAGAGAGAAGGATGCTGAGGAAAGAGAAGGATGCTGAGGAGAGAGAAGGATGCTGAAGGAGAGAAGGATGCTGAGGAAAGAGAAGGATGCTGAGGAGAGAGAAGGATGCTGAAGGAGAGAAGGATGCTGAGGAGAGAGAAGGATGCTGAGGAGAGAGAAGGATGCTGAGGATAGAGAAGGATGCTGAGGAGAGAGAAGGATGCTGAGGAGAGAGAAGGATGCTGAGGAGAGAGAAGGATGCTGAGGAGAGAAGGATGCTGAGGAGAGAGAAGGATGCTGAGGAGAGAAGGATGCTGAGGAGAGAGAAAGATGCTGAGGAGAGAAGGATGCTGAGGAGAGAGAAGGATGCTGAAGAGAGAGAAGGATGCTGAAGAGAGAGAAGGATGCTGAGGAGAGAAAAGGATGCTGAGGAGAGAGAAGGATGCTGAGGAGAGAGAAGGATGCTGAGGAGAGAGAAGGATGCTGAGGAGAGAGAAGGATGCTGAGGAGAGAGAAGGATGCTGAGGAGAGAGAAGGATGCTGAGGAGAGAGAAGGATGCTGAGGAGAGAGAAGGATGCCGAAGAGAGAGAAGGATGCTGAGGAGAGAGAAGGATGCTGAGGAGAGAGAAGGATGCTGAGGGAGAGAGAAGGATGCTGAGGAGAGAGAAGGATGCTGAGGGAGAGAAGGATGCTGAGGAGAGAGAAGGATGCTGAGGAGAGAGAAGGATGCTGAGGAGAGAGAAGGATGCTGAGGAGAGAGAAGGATGCTGAGGAGAGAGAAGGATGCTGAGGAGAGAGAAGGATGCTGAAGGAGAGAGAAGGATGCTGAGGAGAGAGAAGGATGCTGAGGAGAGAGAAGGATGCTGAGGAGAGAGAAGGATGCTGAAGCCAGAGAAGGATGCTGAGGAGAGAGAAGGATGCTGAGGAGAGAGAAGGATGCCGAGGAGAGAGAAGGATGCCGAGGCCAGAGAAGGATGCTGAGGAGAGAGAAGGATGCTGAGGAGAGAGAAGGATGCTGAAGCAGAGAAGGATGCTGAGGAGAGAGAAGGATGCTGAGGAGAGAGAAGGATGCTGAGGAGAGAGAAGGATGCTGAGGGAGAGAAGGATGCTGAGGAGAGAGAAGGATGCTGAAGAGAGAGAAGGATGCTGAGGAGAGAGAAGGATGCTGAGGAGAGAGAAGGATGCTGAGGAGAGAGAAGGATGCTGAGGAGAGAGAAGGATGCTGAGGCCAGAGAAGGATGCTGAAGGAGAGAGAAGGATGCTGAAGGAGAGAGAAGGATGCTGAGGAGACAAGGATGCTGAGGAGAGAGAAGGATGCTGAAGAGAGACAAGGATGCTGAGGAGAGAAGGATGCTGAGGAGAGAGAAGGATGCTGAGGGAGAGAAGGATGCTGAGGCCAGAGAAGGATGCTGAAGGAGAGAGAAGGATGCTGAAGGAGAGAGAAGGATGCTGAGGAGAGAGAAGGATGCTGAAGAGAGAGAAGGATGCTGAGGAGAGAGAAGGATGCTGAAGGAGAGAGAAGGATGCTGAGGCCAGAGAAGGATGCTGAGGAGAGAGAAGGATGCTGAGGAGAGAGAAGGATGCTGAGGGAGAGAAGGATGCTGAGGCCAGAGAAGGATGCTGAAGGAGAGAGAAGGATGCTGAAGGAGAGAGAAGGATGCTGAGGAGAAAGAGAATGATGCTGAAGCCAGAGAAGGATGCTGAGGAGAGAAGGATGCTGAGGAGAGAGAAGGATGCTGAGGGAGAGAAGGATGCTGAGGCCAGAGAAGGATGCTGAAGGAGAGAGAAGGATGCTGAAGGAGAGAGAAGGATGCTGAGGAGAGAGAAGGATGCTGAAGAGAGAGAAGGATGCTGAGGGAGAGAGAAGGATGCTGAGGGAGAGAAGGATGCTGAGGGAGAGAAGGATGCTGAGGAGAGAGAAGGATGCTGAAGAGAGAGAAGGATGCTGAGGAGAGAGAAGGATGCTGAGGAGAGAGAAGGATGCTGAGGGAGAGAAGGATGCTGAGGAGAGAGAAGGATGCTGAGGAGAGAGAAGGATGCTGAGGGAGAGAGAAGGATGCTTGAGGAGAAAGAGAATGATGCTGAAGCCAGAGAAGGATGCTGAGGAGAGAGAAGGATGCTGAAGGAGAGAGAAGGATGCTGAGGAGAAAGAGAATGATGCTGAAGCCAGAGAAGGATGCTGAGGAGAGAGAAGGATGCTGAGGAGAGAGAAGGATGCTGAAGAGAGAGAAGGATGCTGATGAGAGCGAAGGATACTGAGACCAGAGAAGGATGCTGAGGAGAGAGAAGGATGCTGAAGAGAAAGAAGGATGCTGAGGGAGAGAAGGATGCTGAGGAGAGAGAAGGATGCTGAAGAGAGAGAAGGATGCTGAGGGAGAGAGAAGGATGCTGAAACCAGAGAAGGATGTTGAGGAGACAAGGATGCTGAGGAGAGAGAAGGATGCTGAGGAGAGGCCTGACGGTCTATGAGCGTCAGATCACTGGGGGACTGGTCCAGGAACTTTTCAGAAATCCCGACTGTTATGTTTATTTGGTTAAAAGATAAAACTACTGATTAAAATGAATGTTTTTTTCTTTTAATTCGCGATGAACTAACTGTTGACTCCATTCTCCACAAAAGACATTATCCTCTTTGTCGTGAAACAGAAAATTAAACATCCTGAAATGTCAGACGCAGCGGTAAACAAGCCTCACCTTTACAAGAACACAACTTTGGTGACTTTGTGCATTCAAAGTTATTATTAAATCCTCCAAATGTATTCCCCCGACAAGTTCTGACTGGATGGCCAGCAGGGAGAGCGCAGACAGACTCTGTCATCGCTGTCCTGAATTCATTCTCCGCTCTTTTAAGTTGACGGAGGGATCTCTGGCCCTCAGATCTGAGAACAGCAGGGAGACTAAATGCAATCTGAAGTCATCTGTTGCTCATTTTTACACTAAATTTTCAGCATTTCCTCCCTTTCAGCACAAAAATGTGAATTTGTCTGGGGTGATAGATCGTCTGCACTGCGTCGCTCCGGACACTTCTGGCAGATCTTTAAATCAGACATCAATTTATGTGCTCGCATTTTGCACCTTTTGCATTTTTTTCCAGCTAAAAGATGTATAAAAAATTGATGAAGGTGTGGTTAAGGTCTTTTATAATTTGGTGTCCCCTCTTGGTTCATCAAAGCTTCTTGCTCGGTCAGAAAGTGTCCGTATTTAGAGGAAAAGCACATCTTTTGAGGTCTAAGTTTTATATCTACACGTATAAAACTAAACACTGAGGTTATTGAGTGATATTGCCCCGAACGGTTATATAAGTCGTACTTTCTGAAGAACACAGACGACTCTTTGCAGACTGTCGCCCTCGTTTTACAAGCAGCTCGCTGACACTTTTTCCCTTTTTTACTATTTTTTTGTCATTGATTTCATTTTCCATCCACTCTTGTGATGTGTCGTTAAAAAGGGTCCTGGATCAGAGGAACATAAACAAACTGTTCAAAAGAAATGAATTTAATTATGACCATAATAATGACTTGGCTTAGAATTTCATTAGAGAAGTTAATGTGTCAGAGACTAGTGGCCATTAGCGGTGCTGCACCTTTAACGGGACAGGAAGATAAATAAACCAGTAAATAAAAAAATCATGAACTTCAAAAGACACATTTGACTGCTTGGAGTATTTAAAATGAACTCTGAGCTAAAGTCTTTGTTTTTCTTGTCAACTTGCATATAATCATTTTATGAGGGGGAAAAGTACATTTGAATACTTTTATTAAATGTATTTTTGTGTCTCGATGGTGACTAAAAACATTCCTTAATCTTTCATCAAAGGAAAGACCGTGACAGTGACGGCTCGGGTTCGTGAGTTTATCGGTGACGGTGAACTCTCCAACTTAACCACTCGTGACAGTTACGTTGCTTCAGCATTCCCATCCGCGGTGCAGCAGTTAACCGATCCCCGAGTCCGTTCAGCACATTCGCAAGCTGACGGCCCTGAAAAATGAGTGTTTATCCCACTGCAGGTGAAATAAACTCAAATATGAGTTATACTTTATTCAAACTTTGAAGATATCTGCTTGTTTTATCCAAACAACAACAGCAACATAGGCAAAATATTTGCTACAGACACCAAAAGCACGTTTGTTTGACGCGTGTAAACTGTTTTCAGCTGATTCCTAATCAGGATGAGCCTTCTTGCACCACCTGATCTTATCGATATGATTGCAGGTCCGTTACTTCGCGGCCATCCGTTTTTGTTTTGAAATGACAAAATAAAAATAGAGAAATAATCCGTTTCCCATCTTTTGTTTTGATAATAAAAAACGGAAAACGGATCGTTATCCATTATCCGTTATCCGTTATCCAATTTTCATTGATGTGTTTGAAAATCGAAATTGGGAATTAAAACAGCGAGTGGAAAACTCTTTTCTCTGTTTCCTATTCGTTTAGGATACTGAAAACAAGGATTGGACAAATGGGGGGATTGCACATGCGCAGTAATAAATGAAGAAAGTTGTTTCTGGTTCTTTAGTTCATCAGATTGAAAATTAACAGTTTTAGATTTTTTTAATGTTGAAACAGAAAATAAATCAAATATGAAACCTGGGAGTGAAACATGAGTTTAATCTGTAATCTATCTTCACTCCGTCATGAAACTGCAGTGATGTTGGGACAGTCCGTTCAGCTGCAGCGTCCAAAAAAAACCAGTGTCCAATCAATAACATGTACTGAACTCTAACATACTGCCCCCCCCGTTGGAAACGAATAGGAAATAGAGAAAAGAGTTTTCCACTTGCTGTTTTAATTCCCAATTTCGATTTTCAAAAGAATCAATGAAATCGGATAACGATCCGTTTTCCGTTTTTTATTATCAAAACAAAAGATGGGAAACGGATTATTTTTGATTATTTCTCTATTTTCATTTTGTCGTTTCAAAACAAAAAACGGATGGCCGCGAAGTACACGGACCCTTGAACCTAAATTCTTTTACTCAAGCTCATATTCGTTTCGCAGTATTCCAAAATGCAGCCATACGTGCAACAAATGGATGGTCATGCAGAGCACCCCCACACTGCATGTGATGAGGATTCACCGGCGATGCACAAAGAGGTAAGAGCATGTGTGGGCGGGGCCTCTGCAGGGCCAACTCCACACTTCTGCATCGGGTCCCTGAAACAGGTTAACACATCTGTGGTTGGACAGAGCTGGCGTCTATCGTCTCTGCAAGTTCACCCCTATGCACGTTAGGGATGGGCGATATTTTACCGTTCACGATATACCGTCAAAAAAATTCCCCATGGTAAAAATTTGTATCTCACGGTAAAAACGATAAATTCCCGTTGATGACGTTTTTGTGTAAAGCGGATTTATGGAAGGAAGGAAGGAAGGAAGGAAGGAAGGAAGGAAGGAAGGAAGGAAGGAAGGAAGGAAGGAAGGAAGGAAGGAAGGAAGGAAGGAAGGAAGGAAGGAAGGAAGGAAGGAAGGGAAAAAAGAAGGAAGGAAGGAAGGAAGGAAGGAAGGAAGGAAGGAAGGAAGGAAGGAAGGAAGGAAGGAAGGAAGGGAAAAAAGAAGGAAGGAAGGAAGGAAGAGAAAAAAGAAGGAAGGAAGGAAGGAAGGAAGGAAGGAAGGAAGGAAGGAAGGGAAAAAAGAAGGAAGGGAGGAAGGAAGGAAGGAAGGAAGGAAGTAAGGGAGAAAAGAAGGAAGGAAGGAAGAGAAAAAAGAAGGAAGGAAGGAAGGAAGGAAGGAAGGAAGGAAGGAAGAGAAAAAAGAAGGAAGGAAGGAAGGAAGGGAAAAAAGAAGGAAGGGAAAAAAGAAGGAAGAAAGAAAGAAAGAAAGAAAGAAAGAAGAAAGAAAGAAAGAAAGAAGAAAGAAAGAAAGAAGAAAGAAAGAAAGAAAGAAAGAAAGAAAGAAAGAAAGAAAGAAAGAAAGAAAGAAAGAAAGAAAGAAAGAAAGAAGTTTTGCAGTACAGGTGTACTAATTTAATTGGTTTTTATTCATTCATTTCATTGGTGTAGTTTAGTTAGTTTAGGTTTTTTTTTATCATCATTTTTATCGTTATCGGGATAAATGCCAGAAATAATCGTGATATATTTTTTAGTCCATACCGCCCATCCCTAATGCACATCCAGGGTTAACGGTTGGGTTTGTGCACCGGGGCGCCGGCTGTGGCCCCGCGTCGGAGCTCAACGCCAGCGAGACTCCCCTCGTTTGGAACCAAACCAAACTCTGGCACCAACAACTAAGAGCCGGCCCCTGCGCGGTGGCCGCATCCTTAAAGCGAGCGCCGCGGTGCCCGCGCCAGGCCCCTTTGACTCAAAAGAAATTGTTTAGCTCCGTCCAAAGGAAAAAGCGTAATGCACAAAAGCAACATGGTCATTTTTTTAAAAACATGAGCGCATCACAGAGCTCGGCCACATTTAGACGGCTGTCTTGAGAAATAGTGGGTCTTTATCACTTCAAAGGCTGACATCCCCCCCGGCGTCTCGGGGAAGCCGTGACTGGCACCCGCACAGCCCTCTTTCTGCTGCATTTGTCCAATCTTAGAAAGCCCAGAGTCAGGAAACACAAGGTCTTTTCAAAGTTAGTCCACAGGCCTTTGAAGCACAGCCAACGGAGTCAGCAACCCAGCGACAAGGTGCCGAGCCATTATCATTCAATAGACAGCCGGGATTTTGCATATTTAACAGGAAATTTCACTTTGCTTTTTTGACACGGGGCATTATGCATCCTCTGTACATAAAATCCATCAGCACCTTGCCAATTTTGTTTGTGCTTTTTTTTTTTTTTCCCTCCATTTCGCTGGGGAAATGTCTTTCTCCTGCCAAGCACGCTACATTCAAAACATGCTCTGGAATTAAATTATGTCTGTTTGGACAAACAGATTTGACCACAGGTTCAAGGTAAATCGCTCCACTCGTTTGTCTACACTTCATTAGTGTGTTTTAGCGTTTCTGCAACTCCGCGGGTACAGCACCGTTAAATTGGGACACTGTACATATTTTCTTGTGTACTGTGTCTCTAACTGAATAAACAAACACAAATTTAGACTTCTTGTCACAAAAAAACAAGCAATCCTGTTGTGAAAAATATTGTTTGACAAATGAAACATTAAAACTTTCGAAGACAAAATCCTGCAGAGGTAACGCCAGACTCATTTTCAAAAGTTAAATCATTTTTGATTGTTATGAATTTGTGTGAATGAGACGTCAGGCGTCGGTGTGCATGTGGCCTTTAGTCCCCTGCTGTCTTTTTAACTATGAGACGGAGTCGACGCACTTCACCAATAAGTAGTGAGTCGCTGTCAATCAAATGCATTTGACCATCTTACTGGTCCGGAGTGCTCATAACAGTACCATCAGAAAAAGACTGAACAAGTGTTTTTAGAGACATGTTTTTTCCCGCATGTTTGATTTGTGCATCTATGAAGCCGCTGAATACTTTGAATTTCAACAACGTCCAACTACGGTACAAAGAGCCCAAAAACACCACTGAATCTAAGGGCCAATCCCAATACACCCCCTACTTTCTTCCACTACCCCTAAAAAAGAAGCCACAGATTTTAGGGCACTTGGAATCTTCCCAGGGTTCTGTCCCAATACTCCCCCTACTCATACTTTCAGCACACCCCTAAAATCGGGAAGCTGAGAGCCAAAAGCTGTTTTAATTTCAGCTGTAGCGCTGTTAATATGCCAATTTATTAAGTTTTAATATTTTTCCAGGCGTAAAAGTAACTGTTAAGATCCCCAACCTGGGCTCAGTTTAGGGTTCAGGGTACGGCGTAGGTTACGGCGTAGGGTACGGCGTACGGCGCGCGTCGCCGCGTAACCTACGCCATAGGCTCTGCGTTGGTGTAACGCAGAACCATAAATCAGCCTTTATTCTGGCGAGGTTTGAAAAAGACTTCGCAACAACGAGCAAACGAGTGATTATGTACATTCACTGAGTGAATATTATGAAAGTAAAATATATATTTCTCGCTAGAAATGTAATCAAAACGCATTTTTATGCAGAAACTAACTCAAAATATTGATTTTATTCACTAAAAAATAAGAAATGTCCGCCATTTAATTTTTTTTTGATTCAGTCCGGAAATGACGACGAAAAAAGCATTCTGGGAAATTTTTCTGGCCCTAGTTCAGCTAGTGTGCATCGGAAAACCCTCGATCCGTAGGGCTAGATTCATAGGCCCTACCCTTGTTTTCTCCACTACCCCTAGGTGAAAAGAGGAATTGGGACACCACTACCCTCACGGGAACGCGCAAAATTTAGGGGTAGGGATGAAAAGTAGGGGTAGTGGGAGTATTGGGACAGGGCCTAAATGAACCGCTAGATCTGTCATCTCTGTGTTCCAGCTTTCTAACGTGTACTATTTAAAGCTTTATATTGTTTGACAAATAAAACACAGCATTAGAAGACAAAATCCTACAAATGCAAAACCGGGCCCTGCAAAAGTAACGCTGGGATATTTTATGAATCACGAGAGCCGTGTATTTGCTTTTCCAAAAGTCAAATCATTTTTGATTGTTTTGAATTTGTCTGAATGAGACGAGTCGACGCACTTCAGCACGGATCCCCAATAAGTAGTCAGACGCTGTCAATCAAATGCATTTGATTGACAGGCCTTCTCACTGGTCTGGAGTGTTCATAACTGTACCATTAGAAGAAGACTGAATGAGTGTTTTTAGAGGCTGCCAGGAGAAACCCTATCCTCTCTAAATAAGAACATTGCACTGTTATTTAGGGCTGCAACGATTCGTCGACGTTGTCGACAAAAATCGATAATCAAAATTGTCGGCAATGAATTCCATTGTCGACAATTGTCGCCAGACGTGTTTTTCCAACGGAGTGAGGCGTCTCACTTCAATACAATCTCTGCAGAGAGTGGCACATGCACGATAGCGTCTCAGCAGCTGCAGGTAATAAAACTTCAAATGTTTGGAAGCATTTTAGCTTCGATACGGCAAATAAAAAGATGACTTGCAAAGTTTGCAAAGCCGACCTTGTTTATCACGGGAGCGCGTCGGTAATTGCATTTGAAGAGAAAGCAGGTCGGAGTGTTGAACGAAACAGACTCGCCTTGGTAAGATATTAAGTCTATTTTTGTTTCATTCATTAACTTTGTTTATTTCATGTTATTTATTAGTATTATTTGAGCCACTCACAACTAATCGTTTCAATAGTCTGTGACTAGTCGACTATTAAAATAGTCGTTAGTTGCAGCCCTACTGTTATTATATGCTACTAACCTAACTTCTGTTTGTCGTTGATACTAAACAGAGGTGGGTAGAGTAGCCAAAAATTATACTCAAGTAAAAGTACTGTTACTTCAGAATAATATGACTCAAGTAGAAGTAAAAAGTAGTCATCCAAATAATTACTTGAGTAAAAGTACTTGGTGAAAAAACTACTCAAGTACTGAGTAACTGTTGAGTAACGTCTGATTTATTTTTTAACACAACCATTCAAACAGACAAAAGTACAAAATAATCATCTTCAGGCAAATTAAATCAATAAAATAATAAAATTAATTAAAAATTATAAAAAATAGCTTAAATTAAAATAATCTTAAAGTAAATTCAAGTACTTTAATAAATAATAAAATAAATAAAATAATAACGGAATCAAAAATAAATGAAGCACAAGTAGCACAAAATTTCAAGCCTTTGTACTTTTCTTTTTTAACCAGCAGAACTAGAACAAACATGAACTCATAGAAACTCTGTGTGTGTTTGAGTCTGTGTAAATGTGACAAAACATGCAAAAACATGCATTTTTCCCAAAGAATCACCCAGTGATTCATGAGATTGACGCGTACGCGGATAAAAGGGATAAAAGAAAAGTAACAGCTCAACGTAGCCTAATGTAGCGGAGTAAGAGGAACAGTTTCTTCTTCACAAATCTACTCAAGGAAAAGTAAAAAGTACAGTGATTCAAAACTACTCCTAAAAGTACAACATTTCCCAAAACTTACTCAAGTAAATGTAACAGAGTAAATGTAACTCGTTACTACCAACTCTGATACTAAACTGCTTTTTGGCATCTATGTAGCTGCTGAGCTGAATACTTTGAATTTCCCTCAGGATTAATAAAGTATCCATCCATCCATCCATCCATCCATCAAGCCGCTTGGACTTAAGGTTTGTGAAGTTACATCTAAACAAAGACCGGTTGTTTGGACAGGCGAGACCAAACTGGTGATCTTTACCCATAATGCACGGCACCACGTCTGAAGAAAACAAAACAAATTAAAGCTGCAAGCAGCGATGAACGGGCCCTCGCACTCACGTCCACCGCCCCCCATAAGCATATCAGAAATGACAGCACCCACGACTCTCTATGTCAAACCATTCCAAAGTTATAGCAGAAAATCGGGACAAACAATCAGAAGAAGGGGCGGGGCTAATTCAGGCCAATGAAGGTCAAGGACTCAATATCGAGTCCCATGACACCACCCACGACTCTCTATGTCAAACCATTCCAAAGTTATAGCAGAAAATCGGGACAACCAATCAGAAGAAGGGGCGGGGCTAATTAAGGCCAACGAAGCTTAAGAACTCATTACAGAGTCCCATGACACAACCCACAACTCTCTATGTCAAACCATTCAAAAGTTATGGCAGAGAAAAGTATTCTAGGGGGCGCTGTTGAGCTGTTAGGCCACGCCCATTAATGCAAACCATGAAATATCAAATTTATCACCAAGTCTGGCTTGCATGCAAAATTTGGTGACTTTTGGAGAACTATCAAATATGGACCAATCACATGAAGGGGGGGCGCGCCTTTTGGCGTCTAGCGTCACCACGGTAACACTTTTGAAAGAGAAAAGTAATGCGTGGTGTCGCAGGATATAGACGCACATTTTGATGTATAACACACCTGGGGGCACGTTACGGTTCGGGCTGAATTAACTGCCGAAGGAATGGCATAAATTTCGCCAAAATGACACACTGTATTCAAAATGGCCGACATCCTGTTCGGTTTCGGCCATGGCTCCAAGAGACTTTTCTTTAAGTTGTGCCATGATACAGGTGTGTAGCGATTTTCGTGCATGTACGTCAAACCGTATTGTGGGGCTTGAGGAACAAAGTTTTCTAGGGGGCGCTGTTGAGCCATTTTGCCACGCCCATTAATGCAAACCATGAAATATCAAATTTATCGCCAGGCCTGGCTTGCATGCCAAATTTGGTGCCTTTTGGGGAACTATCAAATATGGACCAATCAGATGAAGGGGGGGTGCGCTTGTTGGCGTCTAGCGTCGCCACGGTAACACTTTTGAAAGAGAAAAGTAATGCGTGTAGTCGCAGGATGGAGACGCACATTTTGATGTATAACACACCTGGGTTCACGATACGGTTCGGGCTGAATTAACTCTCGAAGGAATGGCATATATTGCTCCAAAATTACGCAATTAATTCAGAATGTTCAAAATGGCCGACTTCCTGTTCGGTTTCGGCCATGGCGCCAAGAGACTTTTCTTTTAGTTGCGACATGATACAGGTGTGTACCGATTTTCGTTCATGTACGTCAAACCGTATTATGGGGCTTGAGGCACAAAGTTTTTTCTGTCGAACCAATCAGATGAAGGGTGGGCGCGCTTTTTGGCGTTTAGCGCCGCCACGGTAACGCTTTTGAAAGAGAAAAGTAATGCGTGTTGTCGCAGGATGGAGACGCACATTTTGATGTATAACACACTTGGGGGCACGTTACGGTTCGAGCTGAATTAACTTTCGAAGGAATGGCATAAATTTCGCCAAAATGACACGACTAATTCAAAATGGCCGACATCCTGTTCGGTTTCGGGCATGACCCCAAGAGACTTTTGTTTAAGTTGTCCCATGATACAGGTGTGTACCGATTTTCGTGCATGTACGTCAAACCGTATCGTGGGGCTTGAGGCACAAAGTTTTCAAGGGGGCGCTGTTGAGCCATTTTGCCACGCCCATTAATGCAAACCTTTAAATATCAAATTTTTCGCCAGGCCTGACTAGGGTGCAAAATTTGGTGACTTTTTGGGCATGTTAAGGGGGGCAAAAAGGCCTTCACTTTGTCAGGAAAATAATAATAATAATTAAAGCTGCAAGCAGCGATGAACGGGCCCTCGCACTCACGTCCACCGCCCCCCCATAAGCATATCAGAAATGACAGCACCCACGACTCTCTATGTCAAACCCTTAAAAAGTTATAGCAGAAAAAAGGGACAACCAATCAGAAGAAGGGGTGGGGCTAATTCAGGCCAATGAAGGTCAAAGACTCCATACAGAATCTGATGACACCACCCACTACTCTCTATGTCAAAACATTCAAAAGTTATAGTAGGAAATAGGGACAACCAATCAGATGAAGGGGCGGGGCTAATTTTCACCAATTATGGTCAAGGACTCAATACCGAGTCCGATGACACCACCCACGACTCTTTATGTCAAACCATTCAAAAGTTATTGCAGAGAAAAGTATTCTAGGGGGCGCTGTTGAGCCGTTAGGCCACGCCCATTAATGCAAACCATGAAATATCAAATGTATCACCAGGCCTGGCTTGCATGCAAAATTTGGTGACTTTTGGAGAACTATCAAATATGGACCAATCAGATGAAGGGGACGAGCGCTTTTTCGCGTCTAGCGTCGCCACGGTAACACTTTTGAAAGAGAAAAGTAATGTGCGTCGTTGCAGGACCGAGACGCATATTTTGATGTAAAAAAACACAAAAATTGCTGACAAAAATTTCTGCTCCATCTGGGCTTGAACTCATGATCTCTGGCACTAAAGTCCGCAATTCCCTGGGTGAGCTATAACTCAGCTGTTCCTCTCCATTTGACTTACTGTCTTATCACAGACCACCATAGCGATGAAATATACATGGGTCTGGAACTGTTTTTTCCTAATTTTTTAAATATTTGTAAGGTATAAATATTAGTAAAACACTACTATTTTATATTATTACCACCACCCACGACTCTGTATGTCAAACCATTCAAAAGTTATAGTCAGAAAATATGGACAACAATCAGAAGAAGGGGCGGGGCTAATTCAGGCCAATGAAGGTCAAGGACTCCATAAAGAATCTGATGACACCACCCACGACTTCCTATGTCAAACCATTCAAAAGTTATAGCAGAAAATCGGGACAACCAATCAGAAGAAGGGGCGGGGCTAATTCAGGCCAACGAAGCTTAAGGACTCATTACAGAGTCCCATGACACCACCCACGACTTCCTATGTCAAACCAGTGTTGTCTGGTCAAACCAAGTTATGGCAGAGAAAAGTTTTCTAGAGGGCGCTGTTGAGCCGTTAGGCCACGCCCATTAATGCAAATCATGAAATATCAAATTTATCACCAGGCCTGGCTTGCATGCCAAATTTGGTGCCTTTTGGGGAACTATCAAATATGGACCAATCAGATGAAGGGTGGGTGCGCTTGTTGGCGTCTAGCGTCGCCACAGTAACACTTTTGAAAGAGAAAAGTAATGCGTGTAGTCGCAGGATTGAGACGCACATTTTGATGTATAACACATCTGGGTTCACGATACGGTTCGGGCCGTATTAATTCTCAAATGAATGGCATATATTGCTCCAAAATTAGGCGATTAATTCAGAATGTTCAAAATGGCCGACTTCCTGTTGGGTTTCGGCCATGGCGCCAAGAGACTTTTCTTTAAGTAGCGACATGATACAGATGTGTACCAATTTTCGTTCATGTACGTCAAACCGTATTCTGGGGCTTGAGGAACAAAGTTTTTTCTGTCTGAACCAACCAGATGAAGGGGGGGGCGCGCTTTTTGGCGTCTAGCGTCGCCACGGTAGCGCTTTTGAAAGAGAAAAGTAATGCGTGTTGTCGCAGGATGGAGACGCACATTTTGATGTATAACACACCTGGGTGCACGTTACGGTTCGGGCCGTATTAACTGCCGAAGGAAGGCATAAATTTCGCCAAAATGACACGATTAATTCAAAATGGCCGACTTCCTGTTCGGTTTCTCGACATGACGCCCAGAGACTTTTCTTTAAGTTGGGCCATGATACAGGTGTGTACCGATTTTCGTGCATGTACGTCAAACCGTATCGTGGGGCTTGAGGCACAAAGTTTTCAAGGGGGCGCTGTTGAGCCATTTTGCCACGTCCATTAATGCAAACCATTAAATATAAAATTTTTCGCCAGGCCTGACTTGCATGCAAAATTTGGTGACTTTTTGGGCACGTTTAGGGGGGCAAAAAGGCCCTCCTTTCGTCAGAAAAATAATAATAATAATAATAATTAAAGCTGCAAGCAGCGATGAACGGGCCCTCGCACTCACGGCCACCGCCCCCCATAAGCATATCAGAAATGACACCACCCATGACTTCCTATATCAAAACATTCAAAAGTTATAGCAAAAAAAGGGACAACCAATCAGAAGAAGGGGCGGGGCTAATTCAGGCCAATGAAGCTCAAGGACTCAATACAGAGTCTGATGACACCACCCACGACTCTCTATGTCAAACCATTCAAAAGTTATAGCAGAAAAAAGGAACAACCAATCAGAGGAAGGGGTGGGGCTAATTCAGGCCAATGAAGGTCAAGGACTCATTACAGAGTCCCATGACACCACCCACAACTTCCTATGTCAAACCATTCGCGCTTTTTCGCGTCTAGCGTCGCCATGGTAACACTTTTCAAAGAGAAAAGTAAAGTGCGTCGTCGCAGGACAGAGGACATTTTGATGTAAAAAAAACACAAAAATTGCTGACAAAAAATTTCGTCATGCTGCCAGGCTCGAACTCTCGAACTCTGGCACCAAAGACCGCAATAATGAGGCTGAGCTATGTCTCAGCTATACCTTTTTCTTTGACTTACTGGCTTAGGATAGACCAACATAGCGATAAAATGTCTGGAACTTTTTTTTCCTAATTTTCTAAATATTTGTAAGGTATAAATATTAGTAAAACACTACTATTTTTATTACTTTTTCTGTAACCATTCTACCGAGGTTCTGACCGGGCTGAGCACGGGTCTATTTCTGACGTCCCATATTACAGGCAGCTGATTGGTCGGGGAGCGGGGCCGTCATCACCCTACTCGCCACTGATTGGTCGGGGGGCGGGGCCGTCATCACCCTACTCGCCACTGATTGGTCGGGGGGCGGGGCCGTCATCACCCTACTCGCCACTGATTGGTCGGGGGGCGGGCCGTCATCACCCTACTCGCCACTGATTGGTCGGGGGGCGGGGCCAGCAGACGTTTGAATCAGGAAGCGGGACTCTCTATGTCAAACCATTCCAAAGTTATAGCAGAAAATCGGGACAACCAATCAGAAGAAGGGGCGGGGCTAATTAAGGCCAACTAAGCTTAAGGACTCATTACAGAATCCCATGACACCACCCACGACTTCCTATGTCAAACCATTCAAAAGTTATGGCAGATAAAAGTATTCTAGGGGGGGCTGTTGAGCCGTTAGGCCACGCCCATTAATGCAAACCAAGAAATATCAAATGTATCGCCAAGTCTGTCTTGCATGCACAATTTGGTGACTTTTGGAGAACTATCAAATATGGACCAATCACATGAAGGGGGGGGCGCGCCTTTTGGCGTCTAGCATCGCCACGGTAACACTTTTGAAAGAGAAAAGTAATGCGTGGTGTCGCAGGATGTAGACGCACATTTTGATGTATAACACACCTGGGTGCACGTTACGGTTCGGGCTGAATTAACTGCCGAAGGAATGGCATAAATTTCGCCAAAATTACACAATTTATTCAAAATGGCCGACATCCTGTTCGGTTTCGGCCATGGCTCCAAGAGACTTTTCTTTAAGTTGTGCCATGATACAGGTGTGTAGCGATTCTCGTGCATGTACGTCAAACCGTATTGTGGGGCTTGAGGCACAAAGTTTTCCGGGGGGCGCTGTTGAGCCATTTTGCCACGCCCATTAATGCAAACCATGAAATATCAAATTTATCTCCAGGCCTGGCTTGCGTGCCAAATTTGGTGCCTTTTGGGGAACTATCAAGTATGGACCAATCAGATGAAGGGGGGGTGCGCTTGTTGGTGTCTAGCGTCGCCACGGTAACACTTTTCAAAGAGAAAAGTAATGCGTGTAGTCGCAGGATGGAGACGCACATTTTGATGTATAACACATCTGGTTTCACGATACGGTTCGGGCTGAATTAACCCTCGAAGGAATGGCATATATTGCTCCAAAATTACGCAATTAATTCAGAATGTTCAAAATGGCCGACTTCCTGTTCGGTTTCGGCCATGGCGCCAAGAGACTTTTCTTTTAGTTGCGACATAATACAGGAGTGTACCGATTTTCGTTCATGTACGTCAAACCGTATTATGGGGCTTGAGGCACAAAGTTTTTTCTGTCGAACCAATCAGATGAAGGGTGGGCGCGCTTTTTGGCGTCTAGCGCCCCCACGGTAACGCTTTTCAAAGAGAAAAGTAATGCGTGTTGTCGCAGGATGGAGACGCACATTTTGATGTATAACACACTTGGGGGCACGTTACGGTTCGGGCTGAATTAACTTTCGAAGGAATGGCATAAATTTCGCCAAAATGACACGACTAATTCAAAATGGCCGACTTCCTGTTCGGTTTCGGGCATGACGCCAAGAGACTTTTCTTTCAGTTGCGCCATGATACAGGTGTGTACCGATTTTCGTGCATGTACGTCAAACCGTATCGTGGGGCTTGAGGCACAAAGTTTTCAAGGGGGCGCTGTTGAGCCATTTTGTCACGCCCATTAATGGAAACCATTAAATATCAAATTTTTCGCCAGGCCTGACTAGGGTGCAAAATTTGGTGACTTTTTGGGCATGTTAAGGGGGGCAAAAAGGCCTTCACTTTGTCAGGAAAATAATAATAATAATAATTAAAGCTGCAAGCAGCGATGAACGGGCCCTCGCACTCACGGCCACCTCCCCCCATAAGCATATGAGAAACGATACCACCCACGACTTCCTATGTCAAACCATTCAAAAGTTATAGCAGAAAAAAGGAACAACCAATTAGAAGAAGGGGCGGGGCTAATTCAGGCCAATGAAGGTCAAGGACTCCATACAGAATCTGATGACACCACCCACGACTCTCTATGTCAAACCATTCCAAAGTTATAGCAGAAAATCGGAACAACCAATCAGAAGAAGGGGCGGGGCTAATTAAGGCCAACAAAGCTTAAGAACTCATTACAGATTCCCATGACCCCACCCACGACTCCCTATGTCAAACCATTCCAAAGTTATAGCAGAAAATCGGGACAACCAATCAGAAGAAGGGGCGGGGCTAATTAAGGCCAACGAAGCTTAAGGACTCATTACAGAGTCCCATGACACCACCCACAACTTCCTATGTCAAACCATTCAAAAGTTATGGCAGATAAAAGTATTCTAGGGGGCGCAGTTGAGCCGTTAGGCCACGCCCATTAATGCAAACCATGAAATATGAAATTTATCGCCAAGTCTGGCTTGCATGCAAAATTTTGTGACTTTTGGAGAACTATCAAATATGGACCAATCACATGAAGGGGGGGGCGCACCTTTTGGCGTCTAGCGTCGCCACGGTAACACTTTTGAAAGAGAAAAGTAATGCGTGTAGTCGCAGGATGTAGACGCACATTTTGATGTATAACACACCTGGGTGCACGTTACGGTTCGGGCTGAATTAACTGCCGAAGGAATGGCATAAATTTTGCCAAAATGACACAATTTATTCAAAATGGCCGACATCCTGTTCGGTTTCGGCCATGGCTCCAAGAGACTTTTCTTTAAGTTGTGCCATGATACAGGTGTGTAGCGATTTTCGTGCATGTACGTCAAACCGTATTGTGGGGCTTGAGGCAGAAAGTTTTCCGGGGGGCGCTGTTGAGCCATTTTGCCACGCCCATTAATGCAAACCATGAAATATCAAATTTATCGCCAGGCCTGGCTTGCATGCCAAATTTGGTGCCTTTTGGGGAACTATCAAATATGGACCAATCAGATGAAGGGGGGGTGCGCTTTTTGGCGTCTAGCGTCGCCACGGTAACACTTTTGAAAGAGAAAAGTAATGCGTGTAGTCGCAGGATGGAGACGCACATTTTGATGTATAACACACCTGGGTTCACGATACGGTTCGGGCTGAATTAACTCTCGAAGGAATGGCATAAATTGCGCCAAAGTGACACGATTAATTCAAAATGGCCGACTTCCTGTTCGGTTTCGGGCATGACGCCAAGAGACTTTTCTTTAAGTTGTCCCATGATACAGGTGTGTACCGATTTTCGTGCATGTACGTCAAACCGTATCGTGGGGCTTGAGGCACAAAGTTTTCAAGGGGGCGCTGTTGAGCCATTTTACTACGCCCATTAATGCAAACTATTAAATATCAAATTTTTCGCCAGGCCTGACTTGGGTGCAAAATTTTGTGACTTTTTGGGCATGTTAAGGGGGGCAAAAAGGCCATCACTTTGTCAGAAGAAAAAAAAAAATAATAATAATTAAAGCTGCAAGCAGCAATGAACGGGCCCTCGCACTCACGTCAACCGCCCCCCATAAGCATATCAGAAATGACACCACCCACGACTTCCTATGTCAAACCCTTCAAAAGTTATAGCAGAAAAAAGGGACGACCAGTCAGAAGAAGGGGCGGGGCTAATTCAGGGCAAAGAAGATCAAGGACTCATTACAGAGTCCCATGACACCACCCACGACTCTCTATGTCAAAACATTCAAAAGTTATAGCAGAAAATAGGGACAACCAATCAGAAAAAGGGACTGGGCTAATTGTCACCAATTATGGTCAAGGACTCAATGCCGAGTCCCATGACACCACCCACGACTCTCTATGTCAAACCTTTCAAAAGTTATGGCAGAAAAAAGTATTCTAGGGGGCGCTGTTGAGCCGTGAGGACACGCCCATTAATGCAAACCATGAAAAAAAAAATCAGATCACTCAAATGAACGACGATCATACAGTACAGCTGTATCTCATGGTCCAGAATGTATTATATTATATTAATCTATTATACCATATTATATTACATGTTGTTATTTCATATTAGCGTACCCAGTAATATAGCATATTGTATTATTGCATTGTATGTTGCTTCATTTCATATATTTTTGACTGTATTATATTGTAAAATTATATATCATAGCGATTGCATTATTATATAATTTAAATTTATAACACTAATATACAATTCCTCACACACACACTCCTTCCAAATGTTTCTTTTTTTTCTCCATTATGACAATTCTATGCTGTCATCCGTTATGTTTTTTGTTTTTAAGCTTGTTATGTCTGTTATTCAAATATATTAATACATTCATTAATATGCTATACTGTATTTTGTATTGTGTATATTGTGTGTGTGTGTGTGTGTGTGTGTGTGTGTGTGTGTGTGTGTGTGTGTGTGTGTGTGTGTGTGTGTATATATATATATATATATATATATATATATATATATGTGTGTGTGTGTGTGTGTGTGTGTATACCTGAAGTGTGACTACCTGCAGAACGTATTTTAGCATGAAAGCTTGCATATTTAACGTACATCAAGCATCCTGTATCATAGCTACATGTCTGCCGTTTGTAACAAAGCAAACCGCGTGAAAATCGGTTGAAAATCAAGTGAGTTATAGTTATTTTACTTATGCAGACACCTCCTTCCACAATAGAAGTGAACGCTCTAGAGTTAAAGCGATACCGATCCAAGATGGCGGCCACGCCCGACGTTCTCAGGCAGTCAATGCGGCGCCTCGACCAAGATGGCGGCCGCGCTGAACATCAGCCCCTCCCCCCGCGGGAGCTGCGCGCGCAAACTCCACTCAAATTCAAAAGTTATGGCAGAAAATCGGGACAACCAATCAGAAGAAGGGGAAAGAGAAAAGTAATGTGCGTCGTCACAGGACAGAGACGAACATTTTGATGTAAAAAAAACACAAAAGTTGCTGACAAAAATTTTGGCATATCAAGCCAGGCTTGAACTCTCGACCTCTGGCAGCAAAGACCGCAATAATCTGGCTGAGCTAAGTCTCAGCTATTCCTCTTCTTTGACCTACTGGCTTAGGACAGACCAACATAGCGATAAAATGTCTGGAACTTTTTTTTCCTACTTTTTTAAATATTTGTAAGTTATAAATATTAGTAAAACCCTACTATTTAAATTATTACTTTTTCTGTAACCATTCTGCCAAGGTTGTAACCGGGCTGAGCCGGGAATATTTCTGAAGTCACCACATTACAGGGAGCTGATTGGTCGGGGGGCGGGGCCGTCATCACCCTACTCGCCACTGATTGGTCGGGGGGCGGGGCCGCCATCACCCTACTCGCCACTGATTGGTCAGGGGGCGGGGCCGGCAGACGTTTGAATCAGGAAGCGGGAGTCAGCGCGAGAGCGACTGGCGGCTCGCGGCAATTTTATTATAAAAAAAGGACAACCAATCAGAAGAAGGGGCGGGGCTAATTCAGGCCAATGAAGTTCAAGGACTCCATAAAGAATCTGATGACACCACCCACGACTCTCTATGTCAAACCATTCAAAAGCTATAGCAGAAAATCGGGACAACCAATCAGAAGAAGGGGCGGGGCTAATTAAGGCCAACGAAGCTTAAGGACTCATTACAGAGTCCCATGACACCACCCACGACTCTCTATGTGAAACCATTCAAAAGTTATGGCAGAGAAAAGTATTCTAGGGGGCGCTGTTGAGCCGTTAGGCCACGCCCATTAATGCAAACCATGAAATATCACATTTATCGCCAGGCCTGGCTTGCATGCAAATTTTGGTGACTTTTGGAGAACTATCAAATATGGACCGATCAGATGAAGGGTGGGTGCGCTTTTTCGCGTCTAGCGTCGCCACGGTAACACTTTTGAAAGAGAAAAGTAATGCGTGGTGTCGCACGATGGAGACGCACATTTTGGTGTATAACACACCTGGGTGCACGTTACGGTTCGGGCTGAATTAACTGCCGAAGGAATGGCATAAATTGTGCCAAAATTACACAATTAATTCAAAATGGCTGACTTCCTGTTCGGTTTCGGCCATGGCTCCAAGAGACTTTTCTTTAAGTTGCGACATGATACAGGTGTGTACCGATTTTCGTGCATGTACGTCAAACCGTATTGTGGGGCTTGAGGCACAAAGTTTTCCGGGGGGCGCTGTTGAGCCATTTTGCCACGCCCATTAATGCAAACCATGAAATATCAAATTTATCGCCAGGCCTGGCTTGCATGCCAAATTTGGTGCCTTTTGGGGAACTATCAAATATGGACCAATCAGATGAAGGGGGGGTCCGCTTGTTGGCGTCTAGCGTCGCCACGGTAACACTTTGGAAAGAGAAAAGTAATGCGTGTAGTCGCAGGATGGAGACGCACATTTTGATGTATAACACATCTGGGTTCACGATACGGTTCGGGCTGAATTAACTCTCGAAGGAATGGCATATATTGCTCCAAAATTACGCGATTAATGCAGAATGTTCAAAATGGCCGACTTCCTGTTCGGTTTCGGCCATGGCGCCAAGAGACTTTTCTTTTAGTTGCGACATGATACAGGTGTGTACCGATTTTCGTTCATGTACGTCAAAGCGTATTATGGGGCTTGAGGCGCAAAGTTTTTTCTGTCTGAACCAATCAGATGAAGGGTGGGCACGCTTTTTGGCGTCTAGCGTCGCCACGGTAACGCTTTCGAAAGAGAAAAGTAATGCGTGGGGTCGGATGATGGAGACGCACATTTTGATGTATAACACACTTGGGGGAACGTTACGGTTCGGGCTGAATTAACTTTCGAAGGAATGGCATAAATTTCGCCAAAATGACACGACTAATTCAAAATGGCCGACATCCTGTTCGGTTTCGGGCATGACCCCAAGAGACTTTTGTTTAAGTTGTCCCATGATACAGGTGTGTACCGATTTTCGTCCATGTACGTCTAACAGTATCGTGGGGCTTGAGGCACAAAGTTTTCAAGGGGGCGCTGTTGAGCCATTTTGCCACGCCCATTAATGCAAACCTTTAAATATCAAATTTTTCGCCAGGCCTGACTAGGGTGCAAAATTTGGTGACTTTTTGGGCATGTTAAGGGGGGCAAAAAGGCCTTCACTTTGTCAGGAAAATAATAATAATAATAATAATAATAATAATAATAAAAATTCCTGCAAATACAATAGGGCCTTCGCACTGAAGGTGCTCGGGCCCTAATTAAAGCTGCAAGCAGCGATGAACGGGCCCTCGCACTCACGTCCACCGACCCCCATAAGCATATCAGAAATGACACCACCCACGACTCTCTATGTCAAACCATTCAAAAGTTATAGCAGAAAAAAGGGACAACTAATCAGAGGAAGGGGCGGGGCTAATTCAGGCCAATGAAGGTCAAGGACTCATTACAGAGTCCCATGACACCACCCACAACTTCCTATGTCAAACCATTCAAAAGTTATGGCAGAGAAAATTATTCTAGGGGGCGCTGTTGAGCCGTTAGGCCACGCCCATTAATGCAAACCATGAAATATCAAATTTATCACCAGGCCTGGCTTGCATGCAAAATTTGGTGACTTTTGGAGAACTATCAAATATGGACCAATCAGATGAAGGAGACGAGCGCTTTTTCACGTCTAGCGTCGCCACGGTAACACTTTTGAAAGAGAAAAGTAATGTGCGTCGTCTTAGGAAAGAGACGCACATCTTGATGTAAAAAAAACACAAAATTTGCTTACAAAAATTTCAGCATCCTGCCAGGCTCGAACTCCCGACCACCGGCACTAAAGACCGCAATGATCTGGTTGAGCTATATCTCAGCTAATACCTCACTTTGACTTACTGGCTTAGGAGAGACCAAGATAGCGATATGATGTCTGGAACTTTTTTTTCCTAATTTTTTAAATATTTGTAAGGTATAAATATTAGTAAAACACTACTATTTTATTATTACTTTTTCTGTAAGCATTCTACCGAGGTTCTAACCGGGCTGAGCACGGGACTATTTCTAACGTCACCACATTACAACAGCTGATTGGTCGGGGGCGGGGCCGTCATCACCCTACTCGCCACTGATTGGTCGGGGGGCGGGGCCGTCATCACCCTACTCGCCACTGATTGGTCGGGGGGCGGGGCCGGCAGACGTTTGAATCAGGAAGCGGGAGTCAAACCATTAAAAAGTTATAGCAGAAAAAAGGGACAACCAATCAGAAGAAGGGGCGGGGCTAATTAAGGCCAACGAAGCTTAAGAACTCATTACTGAGTCCCATGACACCACCCACAACTTCCTATGTCAAACCATTCAAAAGTTATGGCAGATAAAAGTATTCTAGGGGGCGCTGTTGAGCCGTTAGGCCACGCCCATTAATGCAAACCATGAAATATCAAATGTATCGCCAAGTCTGGCTTGCATGCAAAATTTGATTACTTTTGGAGAACTATCAAATATGGACCAATCAGATGAAGGGGACGAGCGCTTTTTCACGTCTAGCGTCGCCACGGTAACACTTTTGAAAGAGAAAAGTAATGTGCGTCGTCGCAGGAAAGAGACGCACATCTTGATGTAAAAAAAACACAAAATTTGCTTACAAAAATTTCAGCATCCTGCCAGGCTCGAACTCCCAACGACCGGCACCAAAGACCGCAATGATCTCGTTGAGTTATATCTCAGCTGATACCTCACTTTGACTTACTGGCTTAGGACAGACCAAGATAGCGATATAATGTCTGGAACTTTTTTTTCCTAATTTTTTAAATATTTGTAAGGTATAAATATTAGTAAAACACTACTATTTTATTATTACTTTTTCTGTAAGCATTCTACCGAGGTTCTAACCGGGCTGAGCACGGGACTATTTCTAACGTCACCACATTACAACAGCTGATTGGTCGGGGGCGGGGCCGTCATCACCCTACTCGCCACTGATTGGTCGGGGGGCGGGGACGTCATCACCCTACTCGCCACTGATTGGTCGGGGGGCGGGGCCGGCAGACGTTTGAATTAGGAAGCGGGAGTCAAACCATTAAAAAGTTATAGCAGAAAAAAGGGACAACCAATCAGAAGAAGGGGCGGGGCTAATTAAGGCCAACGAAGCTTAAGGACTCATTACTGAGTCCCATGAAACCACCCACAACTTCCTATGTCAAACCATTCAAAAGTTATGGCAGATAAAAGTATTCTAGGGGGCGCTGTTGAGCCGTTAGGCCACGCCCATTAATGCAAACCATGAAATATCAAATTCATCGCCAAGTCTGGCTTGCATGCAAAATTTGATTACTTTTGGAGAACTATCAAATATGGACCAATCAGATTTCAAAATGGCCGACTTCCTGTTCGGTTTCGGCCATGGCTCCAAGAGACTTTTCTTTAAGTTGTGCCATGATACAGGTGTGTAGCGATTTTGGTGCATGTACGTCAAACCGTATTGTGGGGCTTGAGGCACAAAGTTTTCCGGGGGGCGCTGTTGAGCCATTTTGCCACGCCCATTAATACAAACCATGAAATATAAATTTATCGCCAGGCCTGCCTTGCATGCAAAATTTGGTGACTTTTGGGGAACTATCAAATATGGACCAATCAAATGAAGGGTGGCGCGCTTTTTGGCGTCTAGCGTCGCCACGGTAACACTTTTGAAAGAGAAAAGTAATGCGCGTAGTCGCAGGATAGAGACGCACATTTTGATGTATAACACATCTGGGTTCATGATACGGTTCGGGCCGTATTAATTCTCGAAGGAATGGCATATATTGCTCCAAAATTACGTGATTCATTCAGAATGTTCAAAATGGCCGACTTCCTGTTCGGTTTCGACCATGGTGCCAAGAGACTTTTATTTTAGTTGCGACATGATACAAGTGTGTACCGACTTTCGTTCATGTACGTCAAACCGTATTATGGGGCTTGAGGCGCAAAGTTTTTTCTGTCTGAACCAATCAGATGAAGGGTGGGCGCGCTTTTTGGCGTCTAGCGTCGCCACGGTAATGCTTTTGAGAGAGAAAAGTAATGCGTGGTGTCGGAGGATGGAGACGCACATTTTGATGTATAACACACCTGGGTGCTCGTTACGGTTCGGGCCGTATTAACTGCCGAAGGAATGGCATAAATTTCGCCAAAATGACACGACTAATTCAAAATGGCCGACATCCTGTTCAGTTTCGGGCATGACGCCAAGAGACTTTTCTTTAAGTTACGTCATGATACAGGCGTGTACCGATTTTCGTGCATGTACGTCAAACCGTATTGTGGGGCTTGAGGCACAAAGTTTTCAAGGGGGCGCTGTTGAGCCATTTTGCCACGCCCATTAATGCAAACCATTAAATATCAAATTTTTCACCAGGCCTGGCTTGGGTGCAAAATTTGGTGACTTTTTGGGCACGTTTAGGGGGGTAAAAAGGCCCTCCTTTCGTCAGAAAAATAATAAGAATAATAATAATAATAATAAAAAAAATACAAATAATTCCTACAGATACAATAGGGCCTTCGCACTGAAGGTGCTCGGGCCCTAATAATAAAAATTCCTGCAAATACAATAGGGCCTTCGCACTGCAAGTGCTCGGGCCCTAATTAAAGCTGCAAGCAGCGATGAACGGGCCCTCGCACTCACGGCCACCACCCCCCATAAGCATATGAGAAACGATACCACCCACGACTTCCTATGTCAAACCATTCAAAAGTTATAGCAGAAAAAAGGAACAACCAATTAGAAGAAGGGGCGGGGCTAATTCAGGCCAATGAAGGTCAAGGACTCCATACAGAATCTGATGACACCACCCACGACTCTCTATGTCAAACCATTCCAAAGTTATAGCAGAAAATCGGAAAAACCAATCAGAAGAAGGGGCGGGGCTAATTAAGGCCAACAAAGCTTAAGAACTCATTACAGATTCCCATGACCCCACCCACGACTCCCTATGTCAAACCATTCCAAAGTTATAGCAGAAAATCGGGACAACCAATCAGAAGAAGGGGCGGGGCTAATTAAGGCCAACGAAGCTTAAGAACTCATTACAGATTCCCATGACACCACCCACGACTCCCTATGTCAAACCATTCCAAAGTTATAGCAGAAAAAAGGGACAACCAATCAGAAGAAGGGGCGGGGCTAATTCTGGCCAATGAAGGTCAATGACTCATTACAGAGTCCCATGACACCACCCAGGACTCTCTATGTCAAACCATTCCAATGTTATAGCAGAAAATCGGGACAACCAATCAGAAGAAGGGGCGGGGCTAATTAAGGCCAACGAAGCTTAAGGACTCATTACAGAGTCCCATGACACCACCCACAACTTCCTATGTCAAACCATTCAAAAGTTATGGCAGATAAAAGTATTCTAGGGGGCGCTGTTGAGCCGTTAGGCCACGCCCATTAATGCAAACCATGAAATATCAAATTTATCGCCAAGTCTGGCTTGCATGCAAAATTTTGTGACTTTTGGAGAACTATCAAATATGGACCAATCACATGAAGGGGGGGGCGCACCTTTTGGCGTCTAGCGTCGCCACGGTAACACTTTTGAAAGAGAAAAGTAATGCGTGTAGTCACAGGATGTAGACGCACATTTTGATGTATAACACACCTGGGTGCACGTTACGGTTCGGGCTGAATTAACTGCCGAAGGAATGGCATATATTGCCCCAAAATTACGCAATTAATTCAGAATGTTCAAAATGGCCGACTTCCTGTTGGGTTTTGGCCATGGCGCCAAGAGACTTTTCTTTTAGTTGCGACATGATACAGGAGTGTACCAATTTTCGTTCATGTACGTCAAACCGTATTATGGGGCTTGAGGCGCAAAGTTTTTTCTGTCTGAACCAACCAGATGAAGGGTGGCCGCGCTTTTTGGCGTCTAGCGTCGCCACGGTAACGCTTTTGAAAGAGAAAAGTAATGCGTGTGGTCGCAGGAGGGAGACGCACATTTTGATGTATAACACACCTGGGTGCACGTTACGGTTCGGGCTGAATTAACTGCCGAAGGAATGGCATAATTTGCGCCAAAGTGACAGGATTAATTCAAAATGGCCGACTTCCTGTTCGGTTTCTCGACATGACGCCCAGAGACTTTTCTTTAAGTTGTGACATGATACAGGTGTGTACCGATTTTCGTGCATGTACGTCAAACCGTATCGTGGGGCTTGAGGCACAAAGTTTTCAAGGGGGCGCTGTTGAGCCATTTTGCCACGCCCATTAATGCAAACCATGAAATATCAAATTTTTCGCCAGGCCTGACTTGGGTGCAAAATTTGGTGACTTTTTGGGCATGTTAAGGGGGGCAAAAAGGCCATCACTTTGTCAGAAGAAAAATAATAATAAGAAGAAAAATTCCTGCAAATACAATAGGGCCTTCGCACTGAAGGTGCTCGGGCCCTAATAACGCGAAGAATTCCTACAGATACAATAGGGCCTTCGCACTGAAGGTGCTCGGGCCCTAATTAAAGCTGCAAGCAGCAATGAACGGGCCCTCGCACTCACGGCCACCGCCCCCCATAAGTATCAGAAATGACACCACCCACGACTTCCTATGTCAAACCATTGAAAAGTTATAGCAGAAAAAAGGGACAACCAATCAGAAGAAGGGGCGGGGCTAATTAAGGCCAACGAAGCTTAAGGACTTATTACAGAGTCCCATGACACCACCCACGACTTCCTATGTCAAACAATTAAAATGTTATAGCAGAAAATCGGGACAACCAATCAGAAAAAGGGGCGGGGCTAATTTAAGCCAATGAAGGTCAAGGGCTCCATAAAGAATCTGATGACACCACCCACGACTCTCTATGTCAAACCATTCCAAAGTTACAGCAGAAAATCGGGACAACCAATCAGAAGAAGGGGCGGGGCTAATTAAGGCTAACGAAGCTTAAGGACTCATTACAGAGTCCCATGACACCACCCACGACTTCCTATGTCAAACAGTTAAAATGTTATAGCAGAAAAAAGGGACAACCAATGACAAGAAGGGGCGGGGCTAATTAAGGCCAACGAAGCTTAAGGACTCATTACAGAGTCCCATGACACCACCCACAACTCTCTATGTCAAACCATTCAAAAGTTATGGCAGAGAAAAGTATTCTAGGGGGCGCTGTTGAGCCGTTAGGCCACGCCCATTAATGCAAACCATGAAATATCAAATGTATCGCCAAGTCTGGCTTGCATGCAAAATTTGGTGACTTTTGGAGAACTATCAAATATGGACCAATCACATGAAGGGGGGGCGCGCCTTTTGGCGTCTAGCGTCGCCACGGTAACACTTTTGAAAGAGAAAAGTAATGCGTGGTGTCGCAGGATGTAGACGCACATTTTGACGTATAACACACCTGGGGGCACGTTACGGTTCGGGCTGAATTAACTGCCGAAGGAATGGCATAAATTTCGCCAAAATGACACAATGTATTCAAAATGGCCGACATCCTGTTCGGTTTCGGCCATGGCTCCAAGAGACTTTTCTTTAAGTTGTGCCATGATACAGGTGTGTAGCGATTTTCGTGCATGTACGTCAAACCGTATTGTGGGGCTTGAGGCACAAAGTTTTCCGGGGGGCGCTGTTGAGCCATTTTGCCACGCCCATTAATGCAAACCATGAAATATCAAATTTATCGCCAGGCCTTGCTTGCATGCCAAATTTGGTGCCATTTGGGGAACTATCAAATATGGACCAATCAGATGAAGGGGGGGTGCGCTTGTTGGCGTCTAGCGTCGCCACGGTAACACTTTCGAAAGAGAAAAGTAATGCGTGTGGTCGCAGGAGGGAGACGCACATTTTGATGTATAATACACCTGGGTGCACGTTACGGTTCGGGCTGAATTAACTGCCGAAGGAATGGCATAAATTTCGCCAAAATGACACGATTAATTCAAAATGGCCGACTTCCTGTTCGGTTTTGGGCATGACGGCAAGAGACTTTTCTTTAAGTTGTCCCATGATACAGGTGTGTAGCGATTTTCGTGCATGTACGTCAAACCGTATTGTGGGGCTTGAGGCACAAAGTTTTCAAGGGGGCGCTGTTGAGCCATTTTGCCACGCCCATTAATGCAAACCATGAAATATCAAATTTTTCGCCAGGCCTGACTTGGGTGCAAAATTTGGTGACTTTTTGGGCATGTTAAGGGGGCCAAAAAGGCCATCACTTTGTCAGAAGAAAAATAATAATAATAATAATAATAATTAAAGCTGCAAGCAGCGATGAACGGGCCCTCGCACTCACGTTCACCGCCCCCCATAAGCATTCCAGAAATGACACCACCCACGACTCTCTATGTCAAACCATTCAAAAGTTATAGCAGAAAAAAGGAACAACCAATCAGAAGAAGGGGCGGGGCTAATTCAGGCCAATGAAGGTCAAGGACTCCATACAGAGTCTGATGACACCACCCACGACTCTCTATGTCAAACCATTCAAAAGTTATAGCAGAAAATCGGGACAGCCAATCAGAAGAAGGGGCGGGGCTAATTCAGGCCAATGAAGGTCAAGGACTCCATACAGAATCTGATGATACCACCCACGACTCTCTATGTCAAACCATTCAAAAGTTATGGCAGAAAATCGGGACAACCAATCAGAAGAAGGGGCGGGGCTAATTCAGGCCAATTATGGTCAAGGACTCAATACCGAGTCCCATGACACCACCCACGACTCTTTATATCAAACCATTCAAAAGTTATGGCAGATAAAAGTTTTCTAGGGGGCGCTGTTGAGCCGTTAGGCCACGCCCATTAATGCAAACCATGAAATATCACATTTATCACCAGGCCTGGCTTGCATGCAAAATTTGGTGACTTTTGGAGAACTATCAAATATGGACCAATCAGATGAAGGGGACACGCGCTTTTTCGCATCTAGCGTCGCCACGGTAACACTTTTGAAAGAGAAAAGTAATGTGCGTCATCACAGGACAGAGGACATTTTGATGTAAAAAAAACACAAAAATTGCTGACAAAAAATTTCGTCATGCAGCCTGCAGGCTCGAACTCTCGACCTCTGGCACCAAAGACCGCAATAATGAGGCTGAGCTATGTCTCAGCTATACCTTTAGCTTTGACGTACTGGCTTAGGAGAGACCAACATGGCGATAAAATGTCTGGAACTTTTTTTTCCTAATTTTTTAAATATTTGTAAGGTATAAATATTAGTAAAACACTACTATTTTTATTACTTTTTCTGTAACCATTCTACCAAGGTTCTAACCGGGCTGAGCACGGGTCTATTTCTGACGTCACCACATTACAGGCAGCTGATCGGTCGGGGAGAGGGACCGTCATCACCCTACTCGCAACTGATTGGTCGGGGGGGCGGGGCCGTCATCACCCTACTCACCACTGATTGGTCGGGGGGCGGGGCCGTCATCACCCTACTCGCCACTGATTGGTCAGGGGGCGGGGCCGTCATCACCCTACTCGCCACTGATTGGTCGGGGGGCAGGGCCAGCAGACATTTGAATCAGGAAGCGGGACTCTCTATGTCAAACCATTCCAAAGTTATAGCAGAAAATCGGGACAACCAATCAGAAGAAGGGGCGGGGCTAATTAAGGCCAACGAAGCTTAAGGACTCTTTACAGAATCCCATGACACCACCCACAACTCTCTATGTCAAACCATTCAAAAGTTATGGCAGATAAGAGTATTCTAGGGGGCACTGTTGAGCCGTTAGGCCACGCCCATTAATGCAAACCATGAAATATCACATTTATCACCAAGTCTGTCTTGCATGCAAAATTTGGTGACTTTTGGAGAACTATCAAATATGGACCAATCACATGAAGGGGGGGCGCGCCTTTTGGCGTCTAGCGTCGCCACGGTAACACTTTTGAAAGAGAAAAGTAATGCGTGTTGTCGCAGGATGTAGCCGCACATTTTGATGTATAACATACTTGGGTGCACGTTACGGTTCGGGCTGAATTAACTGCCGAAGGAAGGGCATAAATTTCGCCAAAATGACACAATTTATTCAAAATGGCCGACATCGTGTTAAGTTTGGGCCATGGCTCCAAGAGACTTTTCTTTAAGTTGTGCCATGATACAGGTGTGTAGCGATTTTCGTGCATGTACGTCAAACCGTATTGTGGGGCTTGAGGCACAAAGTTTTCCGGGGGGCGCTGTTGAGCCATTTTGCCACGCCCATTAATACAAACCATGAAATATCAAATTTATCGCCAGGCCTGGCTTGCATGCCAAATTTGGTGCCTTTTGGGGAACTATCAAATATGGACCAATCAGATGAAGGGGGGGTGCGCTTGTTGGCGTCTAGCGTCGCCACGGTAACACTCTTGAAAGAGAAAAGTAATGCGTGTAGTCGCAGGATGGAGACGCATATTTTGATGTATAACACATCTGGGTTCACGATACGGTTCGGGCTGAATTAACTCTCGAAGGAATGGCATATATTGCTCCAAAATTACGCAATTAATTCAGAATGTTCAAAATGGCCGACTTCCTGTTAGGTTTCGGCCATGGCTCCAAGAGACTTTTCTTTAAGTTGCTACATGATACAGGTGTGTACCGATTTTCGTTCATGTACGTCAAACCGTATTATGGGGCTTGAGGCACAAAGTTTTTTCTGTCGAACCAATCAGATGAAGGGTGGGCGCGCTTTTTGGCGTCTAGCGCCGCCACGGTAACGCTTTTGAAAGAGAAAAGTAATGCGTGTTGTCGCAGGATGGAGACGCACATTTTGATGTATAACACACTTGGGGGCACGTTACGGTTCGGGCTGAATTAACTTTCGAAGGAATGGCATAAATTTCGCCAAAATGACACGACTAATTCAAAATGGCCGACTTCCTGTTCGGTTTCGGGCATGACGCCAAGAGACTTTTCTTTAAGTTGTCCCATGATACAGGTGTGTACCGATTTTCGTGCATGTACGTAAAACCGTATCGTGGGGCTTGAGGCACAAAGTTTTCAAGAGGGCGCTGTTGAGCCATTTTGCCACGCCCATTAATGCAAACCTTTAAATATCAAATTTTTCGCCAGGCCTGACTAGGGTGCAAAATTTGGTGACTTTTTGGGCATGTTAAGGGGGGCAAAAAGGCCTTCACTTTGTCAGGAAAATAATAATAATAATAATAATTAAAGCTGCAAGCAGCAATGAACGGGCCCTCGCACTCACGGCCACCGCCCCCCATAAGCATATCAGAAATGACACCACCCACGACTTCCTATGTCAAACCATTCAAAAGTTATAGCAGAAAAAAGGGACAACCAATCAGAAGAAGGGGCGGCGCTAATTCAGGCCAATGAAGGTCAAGGACTCCATAAAGAATCTGATGACACCACCCAGGACTCTCTATGTCAAACCATTCAAAAGTTATAGCAGAAAATCGGGACAACCAATCAGAAGAAGAGGCGGGGCTAATTCAGGCCAATGAAGGTCAAGGACTCCATAAAGAATCTGATGACACCACCCAGGACTCTCTATGTCAAACCATTCCAAAGTTATAGCAGAAAATCGGGACAACCAATCAGAAGAAGGGGCGGGGCTAATTAAGGCCAACGAAGCTTAAGAACTCATTACAGAGTCCCATGACACCACCCACGACTTCCTATGTCAAACCATTCAAAAGTTATGGCAGAGAAAAGTATTCTAGGGGGCGCTGTTGAGCCGTTAGGCCACGCCCATTAATGCAAACCATGAAATATCAAATGTATCGCCAGGCCTGGCTTGCATGCAAAATTTGGTGACTATCAAATATGGACCAATCAGATGAAGGGGGGGCGCGCCTTTTGGCGTCTAGCGTCGCCATGGTAACACTTTTGAAAGAGAAAAGTAATGCGTGGTGTCGCAGGATGGAGACGCACATTTTGATGTATAACACTCCTGGGTGCACGTTACGGTTCAGGCCGTATTAATTGCCGAAGGAATGGCATAAATTTAGCCAAAATTACACAATTAATTCAAAATGGCCGACTTCCTGTTCGGTTTCGGCCATGGCTCCAAGAGACTTTTCTTTAAGTTGTGACATGATACAGGTGTGTACCGATTTTCGTGCATGTACGTCAAACCGTATCGTGGGGCTTGAGGCACAAAGTTTTCCGGGGGGCGCTGTTCAGCCATTTTGCCACGCCCATTAATGCAAACCATGAAATATCAAATTTATCGCCAGGCCTGGCTTGCATGCCAAATTTGGTGCCTTTTGGGGAACTATCAAATATGGACCAATCAGATGAAGGGGGGGCAGGCTTGTTGGCATCTAGCGTCGCCACGGTAACACTTTTGAAAGAGAAAAGTAATGCGCGTAGTCGCAGGATAGAGACGCACATTTTGATGTATAACACATCTGGGTTCACGATACGGTTCGGGCCGTATTAATTCTCGAAGGAATGGCATATATTGCTCCAAAATTACGTGATTCATTCAGAATGTTCAAAATGGCCGACTTCCTGTTCGGTTTCGACCATGGTGCCAAGAGACTTTTCTTTAAGTTACGTCATGATACAGGCGTGTACGGATTTTCGTGCATGTACGTCAAACCGTATCGTGGGGCTTGAGGCACAAAGTTTTCTAGGGGGCGCTGTTGAGCCATTTTGCCACGCCCATTAATACAAACCATTAAATATCAAATTTTTCGCCAGGCCTGGCTTGGGTGCAAAATTTGGTGACTTTTTGGGCACGTTTAGGGGGGCAAAAAGGCCCTCCTTTCGTCAGAAAAATAATAAGAATAATAATAAAAAAAATACAAATAATTCCTACAGATACAATAGGGCCTTCGCACTGAAGGTGCTCGGGCCCTAATAATAATAATAATAAAAATTCCTGCAAATACAATAGGGCCTTCGCTCTGAAGGTGCTCGGGCCCTAATAATAATAATAATAAAAATTCCTGCAAATACAATAGGGCCTTCGCACTGCAAGTGCTCGGGCCCTAAAAATTCCTGCAAATACAATAGGGCCTTCGCTCTGAAGGTGCTCGGGCCCTAAAAAGGGTTGTGTGGGGGAGGGGGCTTCTCTCAGATGTCAACAACAACGTCCAACTACGGTACAAAGACCCCAAAAACACCACTGAATCTAAATGAACCACTACATCTTTCATCTCTGTGTTGCAGCTTTCTCATGTGTACTATTTCCAGTTTTATTAGATATTATGAATACTGGATGCAAATGAACGCATGTATATCTATATATATATACCGTACTGCGTATATCTATTTATAGATGTGTGTAACTGAAATGCATTTGACCTTTTTCTCGTATGCTAACAATTGTAAGGAGTCTGAAGTTGCTTCTAATGAGCTGACCCGACTTCCAAACTTGGTTTTCAGTTCTTTGTAATTACAGAGCATGGGCTTATTTCTAGCCTCACCCTTTTTCTGCTGCGTGCCGCAACACATGCGACCTAGTTAGGTAGCTAGCTGCGTAGCTTTTAATTAGCGGGGCTTTAAATAAGCAGACGAAAATCTCTTGATATTATAATTTCATCCCAAATGGCCAGTGGCCACATTAAAGCGGCGGAGGACTGGGAGATTACGCCGACGACACCAGACAGACAATGAAAGGCCAGCAATGATGTTCAGACGCCGCGTCTGGTCCACAATCAAACAACTGAACCTCGTTTCCACTTCAGTGAAACCACGTTTTTACAGAGGAACAACCAACGCAGCGTTTTAGCGAGTGTAACGTACAGCGGGGGTTAAAGCGAGCCGTCGCTTGGAGGGCGGGATGAAGAGACCCCTGGACGAGCCCGGGCCCGTCTGGGTTCTTGATGGAGCAGGTAAACCGTAAAAAAAATTCCCCACGGTAAGAATTTGTCATCTCGCGGTAAAAATGATAAATTGAGGAAATGAGCCTGAAAGAAAGAAAAAAGAAAGAAAGAAAGAAAGAAAGAAAGAAAGAAATGAGCCTGAAAGAAAGAAAGAAAGAAAGAAGGAAAGAAATGAGCCTGAAAGAAAGAAAGAAAGAAAGAAAGAAGGAAAGAAATGAGCCTGAAAGAAAGAAAGAAAGAAAGAAAGAAAAGATGAGCCTGAAAGAAAAGAAGAAAGAAAGAAAGAAAAGATGAGCCTGAAAGAAAGAAAGAAAGAAAGAAAGAAAGAAATGAGCCAGAAAGAAAGAAAGAAAGAAAGAAAGAAAGAAAGAAAGAAATGAGCCAGAAAGAAAGAAAGAAAGAAAGAAAGAAAGAAAGAAAGAAATGAGCCTGAAAGAAAGAAAGAAAGAAAGAAAGAAAGAAAGAAAGAAAGAAAGAAAGAAAGAAAGAAATGAGCCAGAAAGAAAGAAAGAAAGAAAGAAAGAAAGAAATGACCCTGAAAGAAAGAAAGAAAGAAAGAAAAAAAGAAAGAAAGAAAGAAAGAAAGAAATGAGCCTGAAAGAAAGAAAGAAAGAAAGAAAGAAAGAAAGAAAGAAAGAAAGAAAGAAAGAAAGAAAGAAAGAAAGAAAGAAAGAAAGAAAGAAAGAAAGAAAGAAAGAAAGAAAGAAATGAGTCTGAAAGAAAGAAAGAAAGAAATGAGCCTGAAAGAAAGAAAGAAAGAAAGAAAGAAAGAAAGAAAGAAAGAAATGAGCCAGAAAGAAAGAAAGAAAGAAAGAAAGAAAGAAAGAAAGAAAGAAAGAAAAGATGAGCCTGAAAGAAAAGAAGAAAGAAAGAAAGAAGGAAAGAAAGAAAGAAAATATGAGCCTGAAAGAAAGAAAGAAAGAAAGAAAGAAAGAAAGAAAGAAAGAAAGAAAGAAAGAAAGAAAGAAAGAAAGAAATGAGCCAGAAAGAAAGAAAGAAAGAAAGAAAGAAAGAAAGAAAGAAAGAAAGAAAGAAAGAAAGAAAGAAATGAGCCAGAAAGAAATGAGCCAGAAAGAAAGAAAGAAAGAAAGAAAGAAAGAAAGAAAGAAAGAAAGAAAGAAAGAAAGAAAGAAAGAAAGAAAGAAAGAAAGAAAGAAAGAAAGAAAGATTGTATTGGTATTTTTTTATCGTTATTGGGATAAATCCCAGAAATTATCGTGATACATTTTTTAGTCCATACCGCCCATCCCTACTCATGGGGGACTTCTCCGAGCCCTGAAACACACTCCACACCACCGATTGAACAGCAATTCGTTATTTTAACTCTCAAGTCTAAAACCCGTCCACAAAGACGGAGTCTTGGCATTTATTGTTTGGACTTGAGGCCACCATCTCGAGTCTCTGGTGTCCCTGGCGTCTCCGTGAGCTTTGGCGTCTCTCCGCAGCGGAGCAGTTACAGTAATGGCAGCGTTTTTCGCCCGTCGGGACTTGGGCTCCGACAAACCAGCTCCAGTGCATCCAGTCCTAATGAGCAGCAGTCAGCGAGCGCCTCCTCCTCTGGGCTGTCAGCTGTCTGTCCCCCGGTAGACGGAAGGGAGGGAGATACAACCCCCCCCCACCACCCCAGAAGGGCCACTTCACAAGTTGGGGTCCCAACAGTGAGCTGCTAATGATCCATATGATGGTGCGGGCCAGCCATTGTTTGGGCTACATTACCCAGAGAGGGACAAACAATCGTTCGCAGTGTCACTTGATAATGGCCCAAAAAGCAAATCTCACAGACCTTCATTCTTCAAAAGGGTAATTAATTCGCTGGTATGCTGGGATGCTCCGTCTCCTCCAGCTCTTCACACGCTGCACCCACTATACTCTCCCAAAGATTTCCAATTGTTTTGCAGACAATGGTTTCAGAAGGCAGTAAAAGACCATTGATCTGAGGACTATTTGCAAATACCCGTCTCCATACGGAGAAATGCATCTTACTGTGTTACGTTAAGCAATTCCACATTTTAATGGGTGGACTATTGATGGTTGATGCCAAAGGAGTATGGTATTGATGCACTCGAAGACATCCACAATGAGGTCTAAAGGGGATAACACCAGCTCAGCACAATAAATAAAGGAAGGGGGCATCAAACTGAGGGGGAGGGATTGCATACGGTTGCAGAGTCCTCATAAAAAAGTTACTATAATGTGTGTCATGATTGAATTTTATGATCAATGCCGCTGCCGGTGCTTCTGAAAGTCCGTGGCAGCAGAACTCCCAATGAGCGGGCCGGATCCATACTCCTCAAGCCGGACCACGCAGTCATTACAATTGCTGATTAGCTACACGGGCACGGGCATTATTGGATGTAATTAGGTGTTGATTAAAATTGGAACGTTACTTCCAACAGCTCAAATAAGAGTGATAAAAGCCGGGCCGAAGGTTAGACCTATATCTGCATTCATCATGGATGAAATATGCCCCACATCATCAAAAAAAGAAGGAGAAGAAGAAGAAGCGGCGAGTCCTCCCCATTTCTGCATCATCAATAAATCCCACGCACTGAGAGAAATGAATGATCTTTCGACAAAACATAGACAGCACCAGACAAGACGAATGTCTGTGCTTACATCAAACGTTCCCAGATACGAAACAATCCAACCACACCGATAAAGCAATCGATGCTAACTTCATCTCTGCAGCCTCAGCGGCACTTGCTCGCCATTTCTTAGCCCCAAAATGAAGAGGAAAAGAGAGGCTGAACGGCATAAATAAATAAACCTCAAACCGCTCCTCTGCTGGCGCAGCGAGGACGGCGGGGAAGGGGGGTCCGGAGGGGGCAACATCTACGGCATACGAGCCGCTTTATTCCAGCGCAGACTCCAAACAAACAGTCACTTTTTAAATTTGGTTAGAAGGAGGGAGATGGAGGGGGTTGTGGGGGGGCAGGACCTAGTCAAAGGTGCTTTGTGGGGATAAGCTGGGCACTGCGTCTCAAACGGGGACACTCGAGTGGGTAAAGCCTGCCTTAAAGAGAGCTGCCCCCCCCCCCCCCACTGTGACTCTTTACACCTCCGTCCATGCAGAACTAAGGGTGCCGCTCGCTGAGATACAAGAGGGGCAGAAATCACTCTTTCATACTTCCACACTCCCATCTCTGCATCCCCCTGCGCTTGCGTGAGAGAGCCTACTGTACAACACACACACACACACACACACACAGTCACACACACAGTCACACACACGCACACACACTAGCCAGGCACAAGACTGCTCCCTCCTGGCGGCGGCGCGCCGTTGCACCCCCAGAACAGAGCGAGGGCTGGATTTGTTCAGATGGAGTTATAATTTCACTAATGCTCACTCAAATGTCAATGGGGTCTGGCGGCAGAGGCTCCCTAATCCCCCGGGGGGGTTGGGGGTTGGGGGGGCGACGCCATGTACCGGGGCGCTGCATGAGGGGGCATACATTACACTCCACTCGGCTCTGGTCTTAACCCAACTCGGCTGATATTTGAATCGGCTGACGATGATGGCGAACTTTTCCGGCATCAGACGTCGGCCGTCTTACTCGCCGCCGCCTGACCCCCCGAAGGCAGCGCCGCACAAACACACCCTCCCCGTCAGGCTAAATCACTTAAGAGTGGGCGACACCAGAGCCCCCCCGTCCCCACATCCCCACCGCCCCCCTAAAGTGAGATGATGTAGTTTCACTCTATTTGCCCAAATTATCCTCCGCTGCCGCATGGGCCGCCTCATCCTCTGGAAGTGATGGATTAGAAGTGAAAGGCAAAAAGTGCCGCAATTGGACTTTCTTTTCTTTTTCCTCCTCCTCCTCCTCCTCCTCCTCCTCCTCCTCCTCCTCCTCCTCCTCCTCCTCCTCCTCCCTTCCGCCATTAAAACCTGGGAAAGTGGAAACCTGCACTGTGCGACAGTCTGCTCCACTGCATGTCCGTTCATGTGCCATTGTTCTCCCAAATCCATTAAAAAACGAGAGAAAGAGAAAGAAACAGAGAAAGAAAGAAGAAAGAGAGAAAGAAAGAATGAAAGAGAGAAAGAGACATTAAGAATGAAAGAGAGAAAGAAATTCTAGAAATACAGAGAGAAAGAAAGAAAGGAGGAAGGAGAGAAAGAGAGAGAAAGAAAGAGAAAAAATGAAAGAGGAGGAGGAAAGAGAGAAAGAAGAGAGAGAAAGAAAGAATGAAAGAAAGAAATAAAGAGAGAGAAAGAGAAAAGAGTAAGAACGAAAGAGAGAGAGAAAGAAAGAGAAAGAGTACGAACGAACGAACGAACGAACGAACGAACGAACGAACGAACGAACGAACGAACGAACGAACGAACGAACGAACGAACGAACGAACGAACGAACGAACGAACGACGAACGAACGAACGAACGAACGACACGAACGACGAACGAACGAACGAACGAACGAACGAACGAACGAACGAACGAACGAACGAACGACACGAACGAACGAACGAACGAACGAACGAACGAACGAACGAACGAACGAACGAACGAAAGAAAGAAAGAAAGAAAGAAAGAAAGAAAGAAAGAAAGAAAGAAAGAAAGAAAGAAAGAAAGAAAGAAAGAAAGAAAGAAAGAAGAGAAGAAAGAAAGAAAGAAAGAAAGAAGAGCCAGCTTGCAGGGCCGAACCCCCCGGCAGGAGGGATGGAGCAGTTCTATCGTTTCTCTTCCTCCTCAGCTGCAGTCTCTCCTGTACAGAACAGTCGTCACGACGACCGTTGAGTCGTCATATGTGTCGGAAATAAATACAATAAAACACGCTGCAGGAATTCTGGGTATTAAAGCTTCGGTCCAGACAGGAAGTGGATCACGGCGCTCAGGTTGAAGGACGGCTGACGTTTGGGGATTTTCTTTCTTTCATTTCTTCGGACTATAATAAAAACACCTCTGTGCTCTCTCTCTCTCTCACACACACTCACACACACACACACACACACACACACACACACACACACACACACACACACACACACACACACGGGCCATTGTTTCCCTCATCAGGAGGGATGGCTCCTGCAGTTTCGGCACCAATAATTACTTGACTTCATGTCATAATCAAATCCCTTTAATAATGGGAACAATCCAGCGATTGCCGGCCGTAATCAAATTAGCCCCAGTCTTTTTGGATTTTCAATTATCTCCAGTCGGCGCAGCTCTTTGTATCCGGGGCTCGGGCTGCGGCGGTGACTCGGCGCTCTGAGCTGATGACACCGCCCGCCACCCCCGGCCGCCTCACTTAGCCCGGTGTTTGTGCCGGGTCCTCCCGGGCGAGCCCACGTACCTGCAGAGAGAGCACTCCGAGACGTCTGTTTACCCAGCAGCGCTGGGGCTTCTGGGCCCGCCGCGCTCTCTTTCGCAGGAAAAGGTTTGCCGAGCATGTTTGCAGAATCGCTTCGTTCACGGAGCAAATTCACCCTGAAAGGCTGCGGCGACAAACACGACGTCTCACTGCTCGGCGCCGGCGCCGGAGCAAGACCGGGCCTCCGGCGCCGAAACGAGGCCTCGGTCAGGACGGGAAAGACACACCTGATCTGAACCTATTTATTTATCCTGTGTTACTTCAAATGTGCAGAGGTGTCAAGTAACGAAGTACAAATACTTCGTTAACTTACTTAAGTAGAAATTTTGGTTATCTATACTTCACTGGAGTAATTATTGTCAGACGACTTTTTACTTTTACTCCTTACATTTTCACGTAATTATCTGTACTTTTTACTCCGTCCGTCCTTCCTTCCTTCCTTCCTTCCTCCTTCCTTCCTTCCTTCCTTCTTCCTTCCTTCCTTCCTTCCTTCCTTCCTTCCTTCCTTCCTTCCTTCCTTCCTTCCTTCCTTCCTTCCTTCCTTCCTTCCTTCCTCTTTTATTTCCTTCCTTCCTTCCTTCCTTCCTTCCTTCCTTCCTTCCTTCCTTCCTTCCTTCCTTCCTCTTTTATTTTCTTCCTTCCTTCCTTCCTTCCTCTTTTATTTTTCTTCCTTCCTTCCTTCCTTCCTTCCTTCCTTCCTTCCTTCCTTCCTCTTTTATTTCCTTCCTTCCTTTCCTTCCTTCCTTCCTTCCTCTTTTATTTTCTTCCTTCCTTCCTTTCTTCCTCTTTATTTTCTTCCTTCCTTCCTTTCCTTCCTTCCTTCCTTCCTTCCTTCCTTCCCTCCTTTATTTCCTTCCTTCCTTCCTTCCTTCCTTCCTTCCTTCCTTCCTTCCTTCCTTCCTTCCTTCCTTCCTTCCTTCCTTCTTCCTTCCTTCCTTCCTTCCTTCCTTCCTTCCTTCCTTCCTTCCTTCCTTCCTTCCTTCCTTCCTTCCTTCCTTCCTTCCTTCCTTCCTTCCTTCCTTCCTTCCTTCCTTTCACTGGAGTAATTATTTTTCAGACGACTTTTTACTTTTACTCCTTACATTTTCACACAATTATCTGTACTTTTTACTCCTTACATTTTTAAAAACAGCCTCGTTACTCTATTTCATTTCGGCCTTTAATAAAAACTATCCAGTTAAATTGCTCCATCCGGATAGAGTGAATTTGGTTGTGGTTGTTTCAGATGTTCTTGTCCAGTTTTGTTCTTACATCCGTTCCCTCAGATTCCTGCAACTAAACTTGGATGTACATTCCAATAAAGGTTAGGATAAATGATAACATGAACATGAAGTTTGACTTTTTGCACCATTACAATACTTATAGGCAACTAGTCATCATATCTGCTGCTCTCTGAAACACATGTTAATGCTCAATAGTACACATATATGCTTCTTTAATATATTTACATTATACTAAGATGCATTCATTTTTAATGGCTTTTCCCCCCCTTACATTACTTTTACTTTTATACTTTAAGTAGTTTTGAAACCAGTACTTTTACACTTTTACTTGAGTAAAAATCTTGAGTTGATACTTCAACTTTTACAGGAGTATTTTTAAACTCTAGTATCTATACTTCTACCTGAGTAATAAATGTGAATACTTTTATTACACCTCTGCAAATGTGCTTTCTTTTCTACCTCAGTTTTGTTTGTTTTTTGTTTTTTTTTCTTCTATCTTTCCGTTGTATTTATACCGGACTGCTATGACGACAATATTCCCCCTCGGGGATGAATAAAGTCATCATCTATCATCTATCCATCATAAGATAAGATAGTCCTTTATTGATTCCCAGAGGGGAAATGTGGGTGCTACAGCAGCTCACAGTCGGATACATGTTCAGGACAACATGAACTCTAACCAAATAAATGATGAAGATAAATTATAAGTATGAAAAATAAGAAAAAAATACAGTAAAAAGAATCATCTATCATGTATCTATCCATCACCAGCGCCTCTGCAGCGTGTTTGTCTTTATTGTCGCCCCACGACGGGTCAAGACGGCGTTTCCTTAAAGGGACCTATTATGAAAAACAGGTGTTCTCTTGCTTTAACATATATAAAGTGTTTTTTTCTTGCTTTAACATGTATAAAGTGTTTTTTTCTTGCTTTAACATGTATAAAGTGTTTTTTTCTTGCTTTAACATGTATAAAGTGTTTTTTTCTTGCTTTATCATATATAAAGTGGTCTCCCCTCAGCCTCCCAACTCAGAGAAGGAGGAAACAACCAAATTCTGCAGTGTCTGTACAGCCGCCCGGATGAGCCGTCCAGTGTGATGTGGATCTACGAGCCAATAAGATTCTGCTCCCCAAAGTTACGTAACGACGGAGCGATGTGTGAAACCACGCCCACCACTAACTCCACCGGCCGGAGCTTCCGCCATTTTCCACACGCCGTGTACTGTCTTTGGGTCAAAATTACCTAATTCATTCATTCATTCCTTCCTTCCTTCATTCCTTCATTCCTTCATTCCTTCCTTCCTTCCTTCCTTCCTTCCTTCCTTCCTTTCTTTTTCCCTTCCTTCCTTCCTCCCTTCCTTCCTCCTTTCCTCCCTTCCTTACTCCCTTTCCTACTTCCTTCCTTCCTCCCTTCCATCTTTTCTCCCTTCCTTACTCCCTTTCCTTCCTTCTTTTCTCCTTTCTTCCTTACTTCTTTCTTTCCTTCCTTCCATATTTTCTCCCTTCCTTCCTTCCTTCTTTCCTCCCTTCACCCTCCCTTGACCCAAAAACAGCACAAGGGTTAAAAGGAGGAAACAGACGAGGGCGTCGCCTTCTGAGGATTCTCCAATCAGCCACGACCTCCGACCCCCCCCCTGATTGGTCATTATCTGTGGGACCGCAGGGCCGGGAGGGGAGAGGGGGCGGGATCCCCGCCCGCCGCCCCGCCGGCGCCTTCGTCAGGCGAGTGATGGATCGGAGGAGACGCCCTTGAAAATAACATATTGATGAGCTTAATTCTGAAACGCAATCAGAGGATAAATCCCTTAATCATGTCATTTCTGAGGGCGAGCCGGAATAAATAACACTTATGAATACGGTCTAATCGCTCATCTCGGAGCCGCTGACATGATTTACAAGTTTATCCAAGTTTTTTGTCGATGAGACAATTATTTTCTCAGTAATTGTGGTCTTTTTAGAAAACACTTTAAAAGCTCATCAACTCTCCTCGCCGATAATCTGCCGTGTTTCTCAGAGACGAGGTTTGTATTTCACTGGATGAAGAGTGGCGGCGGCAGATGATTGGGTTTACAGTTTACACATGTTGGATCTGATCGAGCTAGAGCAGGGGTCGGCAACCCAAAATGTTGAAAGAGCCATATTGGACCAAAAACCCAAAAAAACAAATATGTCTGGAGCCGCAAAAAATGAAAAGTCTTGTATCAGCCTTAGAATGAAGGTAAATGGCGAAAGGAAAAATGTTGAGAAAAAAGTCGAAATGTTGAGAAAAAAGTCAAAATGTCGAGGAAATAGTCAAAAGTTCGAGAAAAAAGTTGAAATGTCAAGAAAAAAGTCGAAATGTCGAGATTAATGTCGAAATGTGGATAAAAAAGTCAAAATGTGGATAAAAAAGTCAAAATGTCGAGAATAAAAAGGAAAGGAAAAAGGAAGAAAAAAAGAGGAAAAAAAGAACAAAAAAAACAAATATGTCTGAAGCCGCAAAAAAGAAAAGTCTTGTATAAACCTTAGAATGAAGGCAAATGGCGAAAGGCGAAATGTAGAGAAAAAAGTCGAAATGTTGAGGAAATAGTCAAAATTTTGAGAAAACTGTTGAAATGTCGAGAAAAAAAAGTAAAAATTTCAAGGAATAAGACGAAACGTCGAGAAAAAAGTAAAAATGTCGAGAAAAAAGTTGAAATGTCGAGATTAAAATGGAGAGGAAAAAGGAAGAAAAAAAGTGAAGAAAGGAAAAAAGAAGAAAAAAAGAGAAAAGGAAAAAAAGAGAAAAAAATTGAAGAAAAAAAGGGAAAAAAAGGTCAAACATTTTTGAAAAAGCTCCAGGGAGCCACTAGGGCGGCGCTAAAGAGCTGACCCCTGAGCTAGACGGACTGAACGCACGCCGTCGTAGGTGACGGTCAAATCACCTCAGAGAGCTGTTTTAATCAACCTCATGTGTTCATGTATGTGGTCCTGCCGGAAACCCGCGGAGACGCCGTGATGGAGTTTAGAATCAGAATCAGAATCAGCTTTATTGGCCAGGTTCGAACATTGTCCAACAAGGAATTTGACTCCGGTAATTTCGCTCTTTGGTATTAAAAATAAACAATAAAGAAATAAACAATAAACAAATGTGGTATTTCTATGTACAGTATAAACATTTTAAAGGTGCAGCAGTTTGAGGTAGTGAGAAGGACAGTTCTGAATAAAAATAAGAATAAGTATAACCTATTTACAATTTTAACAGACAAATTATACAAAAAATACAAGAAAAAAATTATACAAAATAAATACAAAAGTGAGAGGTGCAGCAGAGTGAGGCAGACATGATTATTAAAGAGGGTGCTAAATTATTATTATTATTTTTTTTTTATTGCACGTGTTTGGTTACTCTGAGACTGTTATTTGTGAGGGTTCAATCAGAGCAACCGCTTGCGGGAAGAAACTTTTTAGGGATGAAAAGAGTGAAAACTTTCACTTTATGGCACTTTTACACTAGTACCTACTCAGCCCGATTCGACACACCTTGCCCTCGTTTATTTTCAATACCCAGAGCAGAAGTAGGAGGTTGGAGCGAAGCTGAGTCGCTGTGATCTAAACGAAGAAGACAATAACCAGGGGTGCACACAAGCCAGGACTCGAGGGCCAGTCTACTGCACGTTTTAAATGTTTCCCTGTCTTCAACACACCCCTGATAGACAAGGCTGTGTCACCAACAGAGTTGTGTAAACTTTGATGACATGTTGATGATGACCAGTGATTGGAATCAGGTGTGTTGAAGACGGAGAAACATCTAAAACATGAAGTAGACTAGCCCGGGAGTCCCGGCTTGTGTGCACCCCTGACAATAACACTAAAGATGTAGAACCTGGAGGAGATGATAGATGTGCTGCTGGTCTGTGGCTTGTGTTCCATATCAAGTTAAAAAATTAGAGTGAGAGAAGCTTCAAGCGGCGAAGCTTTTTAATGTTTTTTAGTTTTTTAGCGTTTTTTTAGCTGCTAAAAAGTCCGTTGGTAGCCGCGAGCAGCTATGAAGAGACAGAGCTCCTGGTAGATCTGGTCGTTCCTTATCGCCCGTCTAGATCCCTTTTTACATCTGCACCTCAGAGTTGGATCACCAAACAGACTTCTGCTGCCATTGCTGGTGGAATAAAATGAACAAGAAGCTCCGTCAGAGTCCAATCGGTGGCCTGTAGTGTGATGACGTCAGATACAGCCGACTCAGCCGCTTAGAACCTCGGCAGAATAGATTAGGCCTGTGTTGAAAAGATCGATTCTCCGATTTTAAATCGATGCTCATATTAATTCCTAAAAATCGATTCATATGTCTAAAGATCGATTAAAAAAAAAAAAATGTTTTTTTTTTCATCATTACATTACAACTTTTGGTACTTTTTTGTTTATGCCCAAAAAAGGAATATTTTGTTGGACACGAGAATAACTGGTGCCAAGTTTTTGCCTTCAAATATGTTTAAAGGTATGAAAACATTAAAGTTTTCAGTTATAATTGCATAAATTGTCTATATTTCTTTGCTTTATATACTGTCTTGGGGTTACATTTGCATAAATGTTAAAAACCAAATTCTCATAAATGGGGAAAAAATAAAACTGATTTCCTCCGTCTCTGTTTCCTCCCTGGATCTGTTTGGTAATTCTGACCCACAATGTTTCTGTTTCAGTTCTATCAGCATTCTGGGAGCTGATTGGTCCTTACAGCATCATTAGCTGAAATATTTGCTGTTTAATCTCAATATAAAACTAGTATTAATATGTTGCAGAACTAGACAGTCATATAATTCATGCAACAGCTGAAAAAACAGTTTTATTAACAGTAACCCAAATCAATATCGGATCGAATCGGATCGAATCAAATCTTGATAATCGATTCTGAATCTTAAGAATCGGAATCGAATCGATTCTTGATATTTGAATCGATCCCCAGCCCTAGAATAGATACAGAAAAAGTATCTACTCGGCACGTTAGACCCCTAGTGGAGAAGTGCAAAACCGGGGCGTGTCGAGTCGAGTCGCGCTGAGTAGGTACTAAAGCGGAAAAGCGCCATTAGAGAACTTGTTCTCTAAGATCTGGTTAAGTTCTGGTCCTCGGTGCAAACCTCCGGAGGTTATCCTGCCGAATACGAGCAGCTTCGACCGGCGACAGGTTGTTCTTCTCAATAATAAACGTTACAAATGAAAGCACTAAAAACCAGCACACACATTTATATACATACATACACGCTAAAACAGCTGGACTCCACCAGAAACACTCCGGCAGCAGCGGCGCCGAGCGTTTCTGGGGAACAATTTGCAGCCCGTTCGGAGCGCTAATGATTAGCGGTGGCTGAGTGAGACCGGCTCCGATAATGGAGCTCGGTGGAACCGAGGAGACACCAGCGTTATGACGGGGGTCCGAGCCGCCGGGCTGCTGGGACCCCGCCGCGTTTGCTCCAATTATCATCACCATTATGAGTATTATTATAATTAATATCATCACGGGTCCAAGTGGTGGAGGAGCAGGAGGCTGTTGTTTCTTCACAAGCTTTCCTTTGTTTATTTTGCTCCCTACCAATTGTTTGCAGAGTGAAACTAGGGTTGCCACCTTTCAGAAATAGAAATAAGGGACGCCCTGATTTCAGCAGCGCAGGAGCCAAAAAAAAAGCCCCAAAACTTCTAAACTGAATAAAAATGTGTTTATTTTATATGAAAAAACAAAATGCTTTGATTTAAAGTTTAAAGTGCTTTAATAGCATTGAACTTGCATGACTGTATAGACAGACAACCATGCTAGCAACTGAAATAGCCTCCTATGCTACGTATGTCCACATCAGCCCAGATGTAGAATATAGCCTACAGGTGAAGAATATGGTGTAAAAGTTAATTTATTGCAATAATTAAACTAGAATATGGTGTAAAAGTTAATTTATTTCAATAATTCAACTAGAATATGGTGTAAAAGTTAATTTATTTCAATAATTCAACTAGAATATGGTGTAAAAGTTAACTTATTTCAATAATTCAACTAGAATATGGTGTAAAAATTCATTTATTGCAATAATTAAACTAGAATAGGGTGTAAAAGTTAATTTATTGCAATAATTAAACTAGAATATGGTGTAAAAGTTAATTTATTTAAATAATTCAACTAGAATATGGTGTAAAAGTTCATTTATTGCAATAATTAAACTAGAATATGGTGTAAAAGTTAATTTATTTCAATAATTCAACTAGAATATGGTGTAAAAGTTAACTTATTTCAATAATTCAACTAGAATATGGTGTAAAAATTCATTTATTGCAATAATTAAACTAGAATATGGTGTAAAAGTTCATTTATTGCAATAATTAAACTAGAATATGGTGTAAAAGTTAATTTATTTCAATAATTCAACTAGAATATGGTGTAAAAGCTCATTTATTTCAATAATTCTACTAGAATATGGTGTAAAAGTTAATTTATTTCAATAATTCTACTAGAATATGGTGTAAAAGTTCATTTATTTCAATAATTCAACTAGAATATGGTGTAAAAGTTAATTTATTGCAATAATTCAACTAGAATAGGGTGTAAAAGTTAACTTATTTCAATAATTCTACTAGAATATGGTGTAAAAGTTAATGTATTTCAATACTTTAACTTAAAAGGTGAAACTAATATATTACCTAGTCTTATTACATGCAAAGCAAGATATGTTAAACCTTTATTTGTTATAATTTTGATGATGGAATTGTTTATTGATTTCATAAAATATTCTCTAATCTATTTTTTATTTGGGGTTTTCATAAACTGTGAGCCATAATCACCAAAATCATAACAAATAAAGGCTTGAAAGATCTCACTTTGAATGTAGTGGGAAATAATATATTTGTTTAACCTTTAGTTAAATTTACTACGAATGACGTTTTGCAATATATTCAAATTTTCCGACCTTCACCTGTATATTATGACATCAATAAATAAGAGCATAATATATGTCTGTATTGGTTCAATACGGAACGCAACTTTTAATTCCCAATTCCCAAGCCCTCCTGGAGGTGAAGCCCGAGTCAGCGGTAAACTAACGAGAGAAAACACTGAGCATGTCGTCTAAGCTGGGTGATGTTTCCTCCAAGAACAGCAACTCTCCTCTCATAAGCGCTGCGATGGATCCACCTGGATCACTTCACCTGCTGAACTCATCTCCCGCTCAACGCTCTTGTTGTTGCCAACAACACTTGTTTGAAGGAAGTGCTGCACTAATCAGGGTCTCGGGATCTCATTTGGATTAAATTAACCTATTAAAAGAACCATAAATCAGATGAAAAGCGGGATACCGACCCCGGGAAGCTGGGACCAGAACCAGAGCCCGTGGGCTCATCGTTCACACTCGCTGGTGCCGGTCCAAAGAAAAGGAAAGTGAGGTAGGTCAAATATAAATACCATATTTTCCAGACTATAAGTCGCACCAGTCATAAATTCATAATAAAGAAGGAAAAAACATATATAAGTCGCATTTTTGGGGGAAATTTATTCTATAAAATCCAACCCGAAGAACAGACATGTCATCTTGAAAGGCAATTTAAAATAAAAATAGAATAGAGGCAACAACAGGCTGAATAATTGTACGGTTTGCTTATGTTACATGACACAACTGAGAACGAGTCTGGTATGTTAACATAACATATTAAGAGTTATTCTACGGTGGCCGAGACCCGCCATTGCTGCAAATTAAAGAAACGCTGCTGCAAATAAAATAAACGCTGCTGCAAATAAAAAAAAAAAGACGCAAATAAAAAAGCCACAACGGAAGTGAATTACCGGGGACTATTTTTGCTGATGCACCGGTGTTTTTTACGTGAGAGGAGAAGAAGAAGATGAAGAGGACGTAAGTGAAAAGGAAGAAATAAGAAGAGCGAGGAATAAGAAGAACAACGAACGAGAAAATAAGTGAGAAGGTTAGTGTTCAACATCGCTACGTGTAATTTTTAATGTGCAACACCGGTGCATCGGCAAAAATAGTCCCCGGTAATTCACTTCTGTTGTGGCTTTTTTATTTGCGTAGTTTTTTTATTTTATCTGCAGCGAGGTTTCTTTATATTTGCAGCGTTTCTTTTATTTGCAGCAGCGTTTGTTTCTGTTTGCAGCGTTACTTTTATTTCCAGCAATGGCGGGTCTCGGCCACAGTATTATTCAGATAAGCATAAACAACATGCTAAGACGTTTACCAAACCATCCGTGTCACTGCAAATAACTAAAATCACATCAAATCTTCATCCTCGGTGTCACTTTTAAACAACTCCGCTAACTCCAGACGTAGAAGATGCAGCGCTCCCTAGAGCGCCCTCTTGTGGTTTAGTGTGAAAATAACATGTGAAATGATAAACCGGTAATAATGTGTTAATAATTTCGCACATAAATCGCTCCAGATTATAAATCGCACTCCTGGCCAAACTATGAAAAAAGCCGCGACTTATAGTCCGGAAAATGTGGTATAAATACCGTATTTTCTGGACTATAAGCTGCACCTGCATATAAGCCGCATCCACTCTATTTAAAAAAAAGATATGCAAGCCGCAGATATTTATGTTGTTAGATTAGATATTTACTACATGTACAGAAGGATTTTGAACTGTAAATGATGTACATGTTTGTACCTAAATAGATCTTTCCTAACAGTGTCTTTTAACACGGCAGCAACTTTGCTGATTAAAACGGGACAGAACCAAGAGAAAATAACCGATATTTATTTATTTATCTGTTTGAAATCTGCTTCTACTTACTTCTATCTGCTAAAGAAGAAGTAGTGTATTCGTCTTTGCATTTGCATTTGTCTTAGTTTTGATTCTAATTCCGGTTAGAGTGCCCCGAGCAGTGGAAGAAAAATCCACAGAAAAGCTGCACCTTTGTATAAGCTGCACGGTTGAAAACCAAAAAAGTAGCGGCTTATAGTCCAGAAAATACGGTATAAATATGTAAGAATAAAAAAAAAAGAGAAGAAATAACCAAAAATAAATAAAAATGATTAATAAAACAAAAAGAGATTGGAGGCTAAACTGTGTCCATCAAGGTTGTTCTCGTCCTCATCCACCGGGTGTTCGATAAAAACCAAAAACTCGTTTTATTTGACTGTTTTTGGGTCAGGACGTCTTTCAAAGCCTCGTCCTTCGTGCCGGGGAACCTCAACGCTCTCCTCTAGGAGCCGTCAGCCTCCTCGGTCGTAATGCGGCGGTGCAACGTCAACCGGCCGGCAGGAAATAACGCAGGATCAAACATTTCCATAATTTAAACATTACATTTTAATGATGTTGCCTTGTGCGAGGACAAGTGGATAAGTACAGTCATTTCCCCCCGTTTGCTGTAAACGTGCCTCCTCTCCTTTTACTCATTGACAGCTTCGCTGAAGTGATTATTCAGCCCTGCTTTTTTGGTGTTTTTTCCCCCCTCTTGAATATTCTCCATTTGAATATTATTCCATAATCAACAAAACATGTTGCTGCTTGTCTGTGTTTACATCCCTGATTTGCATTCAAATCATATTTCCTCTTCCTCTCTCCCAGCATGCTCAAGTGCAGATGCTCCAGAGGTAGCTGGGAAAAAGGTTGTGTGTCTGCCAAATATACTGTAGGAATAAATAAACACTTTATCAAGCCGGGGAAGGAGAGGAAAACCTATGTCGGAGGGAGGAGCGGGACCGAGAAAAGGAGGGAAAAGACTCCATTGTCCTCTTTGGAACGAGCAGTGTGAGAAGTGATAATTAACCGGTAATTAATTTGGTGGTCTTTATCTCAGAGCAATGTGTGCTCTGCAAAAGATTAGGAGAGCTTTTTTAATAAGCGGCGTACAGTTTGATTCTGCCTATTTCCGCCTGCAACAAATAAGCCCGTGTTTGTTTATTGCAGACAGGCAGCTGGCAGAGAGCGGCTGATGCGTTCACGGGGAGGCTTTCCCAGTTTACTGCTGCTGAGGGGGGTGGAACCCCGCGAGCAACGCGTACCTGACATCACAACACCACCCGTAATTACACCAGCAGGAATTTGCTCTTTTCCTCCCCCTGCATTGTGCAGGGTGGCGGTTAAAAAAACCAGAGGGCTGTCGTCAGTTTGTCAAGTAAGTCACATGACCCCCCCCTTTATTACATTTAAATTAAATACATTCTGGATTCAAGCTGCTTCACAAGACTACGCTGGGAAATTTGAATGCGTATCAGTTATTGTTTATTTATCAATTATTGGACATAACAGACAGGCCAGTGCAAATAATAGTCTAAAAATAAAAAAAAAACTCATGTTTGTATCATCTAATAAATGTTTTTTATTAGTGCAAACCTTTAATCGGGTAAATAATTATTTAATGAAAAAAAAAAGTAGTGTTGATATCACTGTATGTCAACAACTGTGAGCAATTTCCTGATGAAAATCTTCCTGTTTATGCTCATTATTGATACAGGAAGAAGATAAATAACAGAGGATAAGAGGTAATCTCATCACGACCATTATTTCCGTTTTTCTCTATGCAACATGATGAATTACTTCAAATATATACATAAAAAACCAGATGTTTCGTTCTAATCCGCATTGGAAGAGTTCATGAGGCTGGTTGTTTTACAGGTGATCAAATCCAGAGCGCTGCTGCCATCTACTGGCAGGGAGAGGGATAACAGAGCAACACGGAGGGAGACCGACGCAGTTACACAACACCAGGATCATGATGAATTACATGAATAAATAAATACATGAATAAACTAATAAAATATAATACATACAAAAATAAACAAAATAAACAAAATAAAAATAAAGAAATAAAACAAAAATAAAGAAAGAAAGAAAATAAAAATAAAGAAAGAAAATTAAAAACAGAGATAAAATAAAAATGAAGAAATTAGTCCAAATTAAAATATAAGAAATAAAATAAAGAGATAAAATTAAATAAAAAAGAAATATAGAAATAAAATAAAAATAAAATAAATAAAATAAAAATAATGAAATTAAATTAAATAAAAACAAAGATAAAATAAAAATAAAGAAATTAGATCAAATTAAAATATAAGAAATAAAATAAAATGAAATAAAGAGATAAAATTAAATAAAAATAAAGAAATATAGAAATAAAATAAAAATAAGATAAATAAAATAGAAATAATGAAAGAAAATTAAATAAACACAGAGACAAAAAAAATAAAGAAATTAGATCAAATTAAAATATAAGAAATAAAATAAAATAAAGAGATAAAATTAAATAAAAATAAAGAAATACAATTAAGAAATAAGATAAAAATAAAGAAAGTAAATTAAATTAAATAAAGTGGAAAATTAAATAAGAAATAAAGTAATAAAAATAAATAAAAATATAGAAATAAAATATAAAAGTAAGGAAATAAAATAATATAAAAATAAGTATATAAAATAAAATTAATTAAAAAAAATTCACTTGTCAGATGTTCTCTGAATGGCAAGTCATTGATAAGTCATATTCAAATGATTTTGTCACTGGAACAAACACAAGTATCTGTTATTGTCTTTGGATTTAAAAAAAAATATCAAAAAAAGAGGAAAACAAACAAAGAAACAAAAACAAATTATTTCTGACTAAACATTCAGAAAAGGAAAGAAATTCCCACGTGTGATTCAGTATTGGGCTGCAGTTCCACATGTGGCCACCAGATGTCCCTGTGCAGACACAAATGCCTCACATCGGAGCCGCTCTGTCCTCATCCAACCTCAACCAAAACAGAACCCCCTACCCTTCAAACAAACAAACAAACAAACAAATAAGCCATCCTCCTCAACTCCCAGCATCCTCTCTGCGTCCTGGAGGAGAAGAGCCGCCCCGTCACCCCACCGAGGAAACAGACTCAGCCGGTTAAACGGGAGTCAAATCCCCCCAGAGAGACACAAAACTGTCCCCGGGTTTATATTTAGCTCAGAGCTCAGAGGAGGTGGACTCTGTGAGGAGCCGTGTCCGAAATGTCACACAAACCCACATCCCTTCCCACTGTACGTCCTTCACAGGATGACCTAAATCAATTGTCAGCCCACGCGACAGGGCGAGTGAGCCCCCTACTGGAGCTTGACCTTAACACTCCCAATAAGAGAGAGAGAGAGGGGGAGAAAAAGACTAAATAAAAAGATGAAATGAGACTGCTCACACACAGGCTGTGAATAATGAAGAGGAGATGAACACAGCTCTGAACAATGGAAGCCCCAGCGGTCCTCCTGCATCTGTTCGGATGGCTCCCAGCATGCACTTCACTCCTGGGCAGGTTGTGCCGTTATATCTCGTACTACAGGAGCCAACGGAGGCCACACCTGCTGTCCCTGCGGCCGCCCCGGGCCCGCCAACACCGGCGCAACACGGCCAATAAAAGAAATATGAGCAGGATGTAGCAGGAGGGCAAACACACACACACACACACACACGCGCAAACACACACATGCAAACACACACACACACACACACAAGCGCAAACACACACACACACACACACACATGCAAACACACACACATGCAAACACACACACACACGCACACACACACACACACACATGCAAACACACACACACACGCACACATGCAAACACACACATGCAAACACACACATGCAAACACACACATGCAAACACGCACACACACGCACACATGCAAACACACACATGCAAACACACACATGCAAACACACACACACACATGCAAACACACACACACACACGCGCAAACACACACATGCAAACACACACACGCAAACACACACATGCAAACACACACACACACACACACGCGCAAACACACACACACACACACACGCAAACACACACACACACACACACACACACACATGCAAACACACACACACACACACACACACACACACACGCAAACACACACACACACACATGCAAACACAAACACAAACACACACACACACACACGCACGGGGCGCCCCCACTCTCTCTACGAAGGATGAGGATATACGAGGTAGGAATGGGTGATATTTTACCGTTCACGATAAACCGTCAAAAAAATTCCCCACGGTAAGAATTTGTATCTCACGGTAAAAACGATAAATGCACGCACAATGGGAAGGAAGGAAGGAAGGAAGGAAGGAAGGAAGGAAGGAAGGAAGGAAGGAAGGAAGGAAGGAAGGAAGGAAGGAAGGAAGGAAGGAACCCAGAAAGAGAGAAAGAAATGAGCAAGAAAGAAAGAAAGAAATGAAAAAAAGAAAAAAAAGGAAAAAAAAGGGAAAAAAAAGAGAAAAAAAAGGAAAAAAAGGAATAAAAACGAAAAAGAGAAAAAAAGGAAAAAAAGAAGAAAAAAAAGAAAGAAAGAAATGAGCAAGAAAGAAAGAAAGAAAGAAAGAAAGAAAGAAAGAAAGAAAGAAAGAAAGAAAGAAAGAAAGAAAGAAAGAAAGAAAGAAAGAAAGAAAGAAAGAAAGAAAGAAAGAAAGAAAGAAAGAAAGAAAGAAAGAAGGATAAATTCCCGTTGATACGTGTTTGTGTAACAAACATGGAGGATCTGAGTCATTCCAGTTTTGCAGTACAGGTGTAACTCATTTAATTGGTTTTTATTAATTCAATTTAATTGGTGTAGTTTAGTAGCATTTAGTATCTTTTAGAGCAGATTTATAGTTAAAAAGGTGGAGTTGTATTGGTATTTTTTTTATCGTTATCGAGATAAATGCCAGAAATGATCGTGATAAATCTTTTAGTCCATACCGCCCATCCCTACAGGACACAAAACTCTATTTGTCTCTACGAACCCCCTCCCTCCATTTCCATGCTCGTCTCCCCACGGCAGAAGCAACTAAAAGCAATTATACATGTTTAATAACTTCAAGGACTATAAAAACGGCTGTCGGGGTCGGGGTTGAGGGGGTAGAGAGGAGGTCCGGTTTAACGATGGTGATAAAAATGAGGGTAAGGAAGAGCGGACGGAGGAGGGAGGAAGGAGCTCTTGGAGATATCGCGGGAATCAACGGCGTCAGAAGCAGCTCGGGTCCGTCTGAACGGTGAAAGTTGCTTTCGTCAACGAAAATTATGACTAAATATCGTCGTCAACAAACCTTTATCACCTGATGAAAACGAGACACAACGAAAATGCTGGTCATGTGACGATAACGATAATTAAATATATAATGCAATATCATCAACAAATAAAAACAAGACTAAAATGTAGATTACAGAATAAAAACACTAAAATGTGTCTTCATTTTCGTTGACAGAAACGAGACGAAATGTTCTACCAAAGATCCTTAATCTCCATGTTTTCAGAAGAAGAAGATCCATCTTTGGATACACTTTCCTACATAGACGTGGAAAAGAAAACCCAATGTGTCGTTGAAAAAGAAATAGATGGGAAGAAATGCGGAAAAATAAATATGTTGTAAACTCAAATTAGAGTCTTCTGTATCTGGAATGAATGTATTCTTGAGTCTATAAGTAACAATAATATAATAATAAGGGTTTTGCTAAATAAAGTATTTGACTAAAACCAGACTAAAATGGACAATTTTGACTAAAATAAGACTAAAACGCTCAGACTTTTAGTCGACTGAAACTTGACACGACACAACACTAGTACCCAGCTGTTGTTGTCAGGAATTAATTAAATTAAATAAAAACAGAGATAAAATAAAAATAAATAAATTAGATCAAATTAAAATATAATAAATAAAATAAAATAAAGAGATAAAATTAAATAAAAATAAAGAAATAAAATAAAAATACAGAAATAAAATTAAATGAAATAAAGTGGTAAAATTAAATAAAAATAAAGAAATTAAAAAAAAAATTTAAATTAAATATAAAAATATTTAAAATAAATATAAAAATAAAGATATAAAATCAAATTTAAAAAAGATTTCACTTCTCAGATGTTCTCTGAATGGCAAGTCATTGATAATGACTCAGTGAGAAATGCGGAAAAAATAAATATCTTGTAAACTCAAATTAGTATCTGGAATTAATTAAATTAAATAAAAACAGACATAAAATAAAAATAAAGAAATTACATCAAATTAAAATATAAGAAATAAAATAAAATAAAGAGATAAAATAAAAAAAAAAATTTTTAATTAAATTAAATAAAGTCGTAAAATTAAATAAAAATAAAGAAATAAAATTAAATAAAAATAAAAATGAAATATAAAAATAAGGAAATTAAATAAATGTAAAAATAAAGATATAAAATAAAATTTAAAAAAAGATTTCACTTCTCAGATGTTCTCTGAATGGCAAGTCATTGATAAGTCATATTTAAATGATTTTGTCACTGGAACAAACACAAGTATCTATTAATAAATTAGGTTTGGCTAAATACAATCTTTGACTAAAACTACTAACATGATCCTGGACAATTCTGACTAAAATAAGACTAAAATGCTCAGACTTTTAGTCGACTGAAACTTGACACGACTAAAAGGAAAATGAACGTGACTAAAACTAATAAAAAACTAAAATCACAGCTTGACCCAAAGACTAGACTGAAACTAAAACTGAAACAGGCTGACAAAAACAACACGAGTTGAACAAGCTGCAGAAAATCAGAGGTTGTCGTGTACTGTACTACCCACAATCCCCCTGTTCTCTGCTGCCAGAACAGCACTGCCACGCCGGTCTGTCTTCCTTGGGAGTATCGTCTTTAAAAGTCAAACAGACAACGGCGATGAGGGAAAACCTGTTTCAGAGGCACTGAAGTGAAGCAAATCTCTTGTAGCTGGCATCCTGGCGGAGTGAGACACTAGCGGGGCCCGGCTTGTATTAGTTTGAATTCTGGGAGTGTGGGATTGACAAGACAAAGCTAGGACGTCTGCTGCGTGAGAACACAGGGCGGTGCAGGAGGGATTTTTTTATTTTTCTCCCCCTCTCCTGCAGACGCCGTGTGATCCCGGGGTTACTTCTGAATTTCTCTGCCTGCTTTGACTGACTGTGGTTCTGCCTATTTGGTGTGCAGCACAGCATGAAAATCCCCTCAATAACCCCCGGTTCACTCGTTCCCACAGCAGCCGGAACGCCGCGGAGCTCGCCGTGTTTCGGGGCGAGGGGAACACGTACTGGAACATGGAGCTCATCTACTTCCACCGACCTTGGTGCATTCTCTGCCTCCGCTTTGTTTCGCCACATAACCTCTACATCATCGAGTTACAGTAATCCCTGGTTTTTCACGGGGGTTATGTTCCAAAAAGAACCCGTTATAGGTGCAATCCTTATTATAAATTATTATACAAGGCTTCAAATTGCGGAGATCAGCCCCGCCCCACCGCGACCAGAGTTATTGGATTTGAACGGGAGAAAATGAAAAATGATTATGAAAAAATAATACAGTACAGTAAGTAAAGTAGGACAAATTGTGACTGGCGCATATTTCACTGCTCTTCTGAAGCTGCTGCATCCTGACTCGCTCTGTAGCGTCTTTTTCTTCTAAACCCCGTGGTGCACGTGTGTTTTTTTGAGAGAAGAACATAGTTATGGGTCGTTGTTGTCGCTCTTTTTTCTTCCTATAAACCAGTGTTTCTCAATCCTGGTCCTCGTGGGCCCCTGTCCTGCATGTTTTAGATGTTTCCCTGCACCAACACACCTGATTCTAATTAAAGGTCCTCATTAGCTTCACCAAGGTCTGCACAAATCTGTTGATGACACAGGTACTTGTATCACGGTGTGTTGAAGCAGGGTAGCGTCTAAAACATGCAGGACAGGGGCCCACGAGGACCAGGGTTGAGAAACACTGCTATAAACCGACACTCCACGGCCGATTATATTTGAGAACTGTAATGAACGATTCATCAAAGGCTCATTCGTTGTTCTCAGCAGTATGGCGAAGTGACCAACATTGACTACGTTTACATTCAGTCAAAATTCGGGTTATTGCTAATAATCCGGTTACTGAAACATTTTGAATATTCCGTTTCCATGGTGATTAATCATTCAGGATATCTGGATCAAACCAGCGACGCACGGAGAACGTGATGACGCAATTACCGTCATTTCCGCTTCTTCTTCCTGTATCCAAATTCAAAACAAATGCTGCTTCGCGCAACTTTTCTCTCACCTTCTTGTAAATCTTCTATCCCGGTACTTTCTACCGTCTACAAATGCAGAAATGTTCATATCCTTCATTACATTTATGAAGTGATTAGTCTCCTCCTGGTCTTGGTTTCTCCGTGTTTATAAGAACTTCCTGGACTCAAAAGACCAGGATTCTTTGTGAAAAGATCATGTGCAGAAAACAGATACATGTTCCGTTTGATGGGGATATTCCGTTTGGTGTTTACATGACCCAATATTCGGGTTTTAAAAGGAGTAACCCAGGGCTCATATTGGGGTTTTTAAAACCCGAATATGAGCAAATTCGGGTTATTCAAAGGGGTTATTGGTGTTTACATGGCCGTGCAAATTCGGGTTATTGCCAATATTCGGGTTTTAAAAGGGTTATTGATGCATGGAAACGCAGTCATTATTGACGTACAGGAAGTGAAGAATCAGAACGCAGAACACGATGCACAATGCAAATCCGTGAAGCAGCGAGCCGTGAAAGGTGAACCGCGTTATAGCGAGGGATTACTGTATTGGGGGGAAAGTGTGGATTTTTCCTGCTCACTACTGTAACCGCGGACTTCCTCCTCGGTATGTGCGAGGGTTTCACGCCGCCCCCGGGCCCGAGCACCGCTGCGGTTCTGCCTTTTCCTCTCAGCTTCCTGACCTTATCGCGGTCCAGGTGAGGATGGATGGGCTCAGTCGCCCCAGATGCCCGGCAGGTCTGCGTTGGCCGGGGCCGTGCGGAGGTAACCGCCGCCCCGCCGAGGCTGCGTGGGAGGAGGAAGGAGGAGGACACTCCTTGGCCTCGGGCGACGCCGGGTGCAGTGCCGCAGTGCCGGGCTCACACTGCGAGCAGGAATATATAAACACACTGAGCTGCAAGCTGCACCCGCTGGCATGCACTGGCAGCCAGGAAGCATGCATATGCACAAGGATGCACACATTTAATCACGACCAGAGTGGATGTACACAAACAGAAGCGGTAAAGCAAAGTGCTTGTCTAGCATAAATATAAACAGCACAACACAAGTGTGCGTTTTTCTGTATTTATACGACAAATATAATGCAAACACACTGTTGGGTATTACAGCACTCCGCAATCCTCCTGCTGTCACTTCCGGCAGCGACAGCCAAGGCTCCGACTCTAAAGAAAGAAAGGAAGCCAGGGATCAGGGCTGCACGCCTGCCAACACAAACCCCCCCCACCCTCCAGGACCATACTGCCCCTCGCACAAACCCACTCGGCTCCAGCAGCACAGAACGAGAGGATGTGGGAAGGCTGTGGCAGTTGTCCCAGAGCGGAGTGGAGGACACGTGCGCAACTAAATATTTTGCTGATCCAAACACAAGGCGAGGAGGAGAAGGAGGAGAGGTGGGTGCACAAGAGCTGCACATTGATATCCAATGTTCGCCACCCAGAAGGAAGAGCGTTCAATACTTCCTCCAGATTTTTATTTTTGCAGGGATGGAAAAGCCTCTGAAAGACAAGTTGGGCCGTCCCTGGTCATAACCCCCCCCCACCCCACCACCAACTCAATAATCATGGCCCTGGCCTTGAAGCTTCTCCATGTGAATGCTAAGAGCTCGTTGGAGCTTCAGCACCACGGTCAGCTCCCCTTTGAATTCCCACCGACTGCAGAACTCTTCAGAGCTTTTTCAGCCTTTTCCGGCTCACAGAACTGGAGGAACAAACGCCGCACATCAGTTCGGAGGAACCCGCACTGCCCTCAGAGCAGTAAAGTAAAGTAAAGTACACAACTGGCTGGTACAGAAGATGAAACAAGTAGCGTCCAAAGAGCAGAACTCTTTTTTCCCCGGGGCTGGTGCAGAGAACCTTGGTCCCCCAGTGAGGAGGAGTCCTAGTGGCATCAAACACCTTTGAACAAACAAACAAACCCCAAAATGAAATATAATGAAATAAATGGTCAATTCAACAAAGTGGTGAAGCTTTGTTATATCAAAACTTTCCTTGGCCGCTGTTGCCAGCCTGAAACGTGGAAAATGGATGACACAATGCATAACAATTCAAACAAAGTCTATGGATGGAGTAGGAATGGGCGATATTTTACCGTTCACGATATACCGTC
>NC_084607.1:4435813-4503313 GCF_033807715.1 Cololabis saira
GTACGGCTCCAACTTAGCAGGTCACAAACACGGAGGACCCAGTCCCCCCGACCCCCCCTTCCCTCCACCGTCCCCTGGTTCTGCGGAGTGCTGTGAAACAACACGTTTCTGGGCTGAGAATGGAAGTGAAATGGTAATCCTGCGCCAGGCGAAGCGTTCGCGCCTCGCCAGATGCTTAGTTCTGAAATTTGCCTAATTGCCATGCTCAGATCAATCCTTTTTACTCAGCCAGATGAAACTGCCAAAGTGTTTTTGCGAGCGTTTTGTTGGCCCAATATGCTTTTCTTTCTTCTCCTTCCCCCCCAATCCCTCTTCCCCTCTTCCACCTCTTTCGTTTGCAAAGATTTGTGTTTCCCCAACAAAGGACCCGGGAGAGGTTTCGATCTCCGTGATGTATCCACGCACAACCGGATGTTCCTCCACAACCATGGCAGACCTGAGTGCCCATTAGCCATGGTGTTGCAGTCGGGGTGGGGGGGGGTGTGGGGGGGTGGGTTATCCATCTCACCCACCTCCACCCGCCCCCCACCCCTCCAAAGTACACCCACTCCTCATATGGCTCAGACACATGCCGTGGGCGGACTAAATGAGGCTCTTTGATCAAAGGGCAGCGAGTAGGAATGGACACTAACTTACTGACCCACCACCCCCCACTCCCCAACACACACACACACTTGAGAGCAAATGCTGAATGAGACAGGAGAATAAAAACCAGCTTATTTGTGCAGCTGCCGCTGGAGTCGTTGTGAACGGCACACACACACACATGCCCGGTGCATCCTGGGCAACGGACGCAGCAAGGGGGGAAGCATCCATCTATGATTCATCTCCCATCTGCACAGGCAACACTCCTCGCATCATCATGAGAAACGACTGCGCGACCCACAACTCCTCATCTCAGCATGATGATGACATAAGAGCAGCGTCGCTTGGAATAAGAAAAATAAGAATAATAAAAAGAGCGGCGAGCAGGGTGAGCAGTGAGAGCGGTGCATGAATCAGAAGTTTAGTCAACAGTGAGGGACCCCGGCGCCCCGGCGGCCAACCGGCCAACCAACCGGCCGGCCGGCGGACGGGCCGGACCGCTCTGCTTGTCAACAACGTCCCCGACGGCTCCCACACAACTACCTCCTCACGAGACCAAGACCCGCCCCAACATCCCTTCGGCAGCTCCTCCATCCTGCAAGAGGAAGGACCTCCGAACGGCAGCTCGGCTTGCTTGCAGCGGCAGCAGCGATGATCCTTTTTCTCTCTCCTCCCCTCTTCCCTCTCCATTTCTGTGCATGCTCTCTCATTCCTTTCTGTCTACACTTCTTTTCCTGCCTTCCCGCGCTGCTGCTGCTGCTGCCGCCGCCACCGCCGCTGCTGCTGACTGCTGCTGCATTTGGCGCGTCGGATGAGAACATAAAAGAGCAAAGAACGGAAAAAAAAAAGAAAGAGGTGGAGGAGGAGAGGGTGGGAGGGGATGGGGATGGGGGGGGGTAGACAAACCGATGTTAGGGGAGGCTGGAGAAGCCGAATTAGCATGAGAATACTCACAGTGTTGTTGCTGAAGGAGCGCGGGGACGGGAGCGCGGCACCGGTCCCTCCGTCAGATACAACCTGCACAGGATTGAAGAGGAAAAAAAAAAAAGAAAACTAGGCTGTGAGAGCGGCAAAGCGAGAATGGAAAGGAGGAGGAGGAGGAGGAGGAGGAGAAGAGAGCAGGACAAGGAGGAGGAGGAGAAGAAGAGGAAGAAGAAGAAGAGAAGAAGAAGAAGAAGAGGGAGGAGGAGGAGGGAGCTGAGCATCTAATGCGCGACGCACCAACAGGAGCCCAAGTGAAGAAAGAAAGGATTCCTTCAGCAGCGTGTTTGGGCAGTGATGCTGCGCGTGAGTGTGTGTGCATATGTGTGTGTGCATATGTGTGTGTGTGCATATGTGTGTGTGTGTGTGCATGTGTGTGTGTGTGTGTCTGTGGTGATGGAGGGGGTCGAGGAGGTAAGAAGCTGTTTTAGGGAAATGTAAAAATGTTGTACTTGGAAACATCTGATCTGTGGTCCACCTACTTCCTTATCACTACCTCACTCTCCCGTAGCACTCTTCTCACTCTCTCACTCCCTCTCTCTCTCTCTCTCTCACACACACACACACACACACACCGAGGGATTCTGCTGCTACGGGGAAGCTATCACCCTCATTGTTGTACACTGCTGATGGAGGGAGGGCACCGCCGGATCTCCCACCCGCCCACGCCACCCGGCCCAACCCCCCCAGGCCGGCCCAACCCCCCCAGGCCGGCCCGCCCCCCCCAGGCCGGCCCGCCCCCCCCACCACCACCACCATCTCCACCTTCGATGTACAGTGAGAGAGAAAGCTCCAACTGAATGGAAGCAGTCCCAGTGGCATTGAGGCAATTATAGATGCTGCTGGCGCTGTTTTCCTGCCTCTTCTTCTTCTTTTTTTTTGTTTTCTCGTCCTTCCCTCCTCTTTCGTGTTCCCTTCATCCACCTCTCGGGCTGATGGAGGGTCTGCTTTCTCCGCTCTCTCTCCGAAACATATGCCACTATTAATACGACTGCTGTCACCTCAGCTGCTCGGGTCAGATCCCCTCCGTCCGTCCGTCGGCCGCCTCCACCCTCTCATCGAGGTAAAGCCCAGCCCAGGCCCGGTACCCGGTACCCGACAGCGCCGGGGGGAAGTGCCGCCGAGAGGTGAGATGTATCTCAATCCTGCCGATCTCACCGGGCCACGCCGGGTACGAACACGCGGTATGGACAAAAAAATGTATCCCGATAATTTCTGGCATTTATCCCAATAACGATAAAAAAAATACCAATACAAAAAGTGTCATCAACGGGAATCTTTCTTTCTTTCTTTCTTTCTTCTTTCTTGCATTTATCCAAATAACGATAGTCGTTTTCTTTCTTTCTTTCCTTCTTTCTTTCTGGCATTTATCCCAATAACGATAGCCCTTTCTTTATTTCTTTCAGGCTCATTTCTTTCTTTCTTTCTTTCTTTCTTTCTTTCTTTCTTTCTTTCTTTCTTTCTTTCTACGATAGCCGTTTCTTTCTTTCTTTCTTTCTTTCTTCTTTCTTTCTTTCTTTCTTTCTTCTTTCTTTCTTTCTTTCTTTCTTTCTTTCTTTCTTTCTTTCTTTCTTTCTTTCTTTCTTTCTTTCTTTCTTTCTTTCTTTCTTTTATCCAAATAACGATAGTCGTTTCTTTCTTTCTTTCCTTCTTTCTTTTTGGCATTTATCCAATAACGATAGCCGTTTCTTTCTTTCTTTCTTTCATCCCAATAACGATAGTCGTTTCTTTCTTTCTTTCTTTCTTTCTTTCTTTCTTTCTTTCTTTCTTTCTTTCTTTCTTTCTTTCTTTCTTTCTTTCTTCTTTCTTTCTTTCCTTTCTTTCTTTCTTTCTTTCTTCCTTGCATTTATCCAAATAACGATAGTCGTTTCTTTCTTTCTTTCTTTCTTTCCTTCTTTCTTTTTGGCATTTATCCAAATAACGATAGTCGTTTCTTTCTTTCTTTCTTTCTTTCTTTTTGGCATTTATCCCAATAACGATAGTCGTTCCTTTCTCTTTCTTTCTTTCTTTCTTTCTTTCTTTCTTTCTTTCTTTCTTTCTTTCTTTCTTTCTTTCTTTCTTTCTTTCTTTCTTTCTTTCTTTCTTTCTTCTTTCTTTCTTTCTTTCTTTCTTTCTTTCTTTCTCTCTTTCTTTCTTTCTTTCTTTCTCATTTCCTCAATTTATCGTTTTTACCGTGAGATGGCAAATTCTTACCGTGGGAATTTTATTGACGGTTTATCGTGAACGGTAAAATATCACCCATCCCTACCGCAGGAACAACTTTAAAAACATTTTTTTTTTTGCATTTTGTCTCCCCGACCGCTGCGAAACCGGGCCGAACATATATCACCGTCAAACGAGTCAGACGCCTCGGCCTCTAATCAGGTGAACCCCCCCCCCAACGCCCCCCCGCCTCTCCCGCTTCCCCTCCGCCCCCGCGAGCTGCAATCCCTGCAGCCACCGCTGCACTTTATCTCCCCTCAATTAACATCTTCTGAGCGAGCCTCTATTATCTTAACCGCGCAGAAGCAGCGAGGTCCTCCGAGGAGCCGGCGTGGAGGACGGCCGAGCCGTGGACGGAGAGAGGGCTCCCAGCGCCGCCGCGGCCGCCGCCGCTGCAACTTCAATCCGCAGGCCTAATTAAAGCCAGAGTCAGACATGACAAACGGGCGAGCAAACGGAGGTGCTACGGCGTTTGCCGGCGCGAGCACGCGTGCAGCCCGAGGATTCTCTTTGTGAGGATTATCTTGCCAGGAAGCAGCAGCCACGTTCACGTCAGCATCATGACAACATCGTCTAAATCTCTTCTGACAGTTTCGCTCAGTTTGATTGTGTTTATTTTCTTTTCTGTCGACGCATCGCGGAGTCCCCGCATCCCAGATAAATCACTCTCTGTACGGGGGGAGAGGAGGAGCGAGGATGCTGGGAAAAAAGTCAAGGACTCCAGTGAAACACACCAGTAGAGCTCATTTCTTCTTCTTCTTCTTCTCCTGTAAAATACTCATCTGTTCGGTTGCCCTCGACAACTTCACTTTCACCCTGTGAAGCAATCAGCCCACCCATCAAGTTGCCCTCTTTGTCCTTGCTACTGCCTGACAACAACAGCGAAGGCCGACCCCCCCCCCCACCCCGGCACTCTGGCCATGGGGGCCGGACTATTAAGAGTATTCTGTTACTGTTAGGTTAACCTGTCACACCTGGATGTGGCTCCGTCTATCGCCTGGTGGCTGTGAAAGTGGAGGGGTTAAAACTGCATCAGCACTGGCCCACACTGGGCTGGGAGCTGCTTTAAAAACAGAGGGGGGTCTCTGGGATCCGTGTACAGTATCATCCGTTTTTCAAAATAAAACCAAAAGTAAGAAGGACGAAAAAACATTCTCAGTATTTTTCAGTATTCGTTTCCAAACTAAGATGAAAAATGGATAACGCCAAATTTTTTCCCGGAAAAAACGGATAAAAACTGTAAAAAACACAGATAACGAACAGTTTTATCATTTTTTTCAGTTCAGTGAACCGGAAGAATCCGTGTATCATTCGTTTTTCAAAATAAAACCAAAAGTAAGAAGAGGACAAAAAAACATTCTCAGTATTTTCTCAGTATTCGTTTCCAAACTAAGATGAAAAATTGATAACGCCTCATTTTTTTCCGTATGCTCAAATGAATGATGGAAAAAAACGGATAACAACGGTAAAAAAACACAGATAACGAACAGTTTTATAAATTTTTTCAGTTCAGTGAACCGGAAGAATACGTGTATCATTCGTTTTTCAAAATAAAATCAAAAGTAAGAAAAGGAAAAAAAAAAAACGAATTTTCTCAGTGTTTGTTTCCTAACTAAAATGAAAGTTTTCGATTTTATGCTCAAATGAACGATGGAAAAAAACGGAAGTCGACCGCTTTATCCAATATTTGATCTGAAGCAAGGTCAGTGAGCCGGAAGTGACCGTCGCTGCCTTTACTGCGCGGCTCTGCAAAACAAGCATACTGGCCGGACTTGAGGATCATTTAGAGAAGCTTTTTGAGCTTGGTAAAACACACGCCAAGATTTCTACCACGCTGCAGCAGTTCGGTGTTCAGAGGTGGTCGGGAATGTAGTGTGAGAAGATTCTGTGGTCAACACCAACTAAAGCGAAAAGAAAAAATTTGTCAAATGCATTAAAACCAGACTCAAAAAAGCTTAAAGCTACTTCACAGAAGACTACAGTATTTAGCAAGGTTGGAAAATGGATATTTATGTACTCTTCCGAGAAGAGGGTCACTCTGACGACAGACGATATGACCACGGAGAAAATAAGTGTCATTTTCCAGGTTTGACGGAAAATAATGTGACAATTAGAGAACTGTTGTCGGACTGGTGGGACAACAGAATGGCAGTAGCCGCCCAATGTGATTTAGACCTTAAACTGCGCTTGTATAACATTATAGGCGATCACAAAACATTATTTCCAAAAGAAATAATGAATGGAATGAAAAGTTTGGAGAGAAAATTGGCTCAAAACATTTGTGTGTGCGTATTATCTGGTTTGTGCGTAACTTGCTCGAAGTTACGGACAAAACGATAATTACGAATTCAAAAATCGCCTGATACACACGCACAAAGCTATAGATTCGCAAAAATGGTTTTGAGACTCTTTTCACGCCCAGATCCGTCTGTACATTAAGGTGTGCATTTAAGGACTGGTGGAAAGCTGGGTCATCTGAACTCTTCATCTGAGTCCAGCGGTATTTCCCTTGATACTTAGTGAAGGGAGAAAAAATATGTTTTGTGTCCTGAAATTGCACTGAATTCCCAAAACACAGTCTGCACCTGCTGTTTATTATAACAAATGTGACTGTGAGAGAGGCGCTTGTTCACACGGGAGAGCTCCCCTTTGTGAACCAAGACTTAGCGTGAGAGCTTGGCGTGAGAGCTTGCAACCCCCTCCACGAGATGTCGTATAAAGACGGAGCCAGCCGGAAGTTCGGGTCGGAGTCTGCTGCGGGTCTAGTGCACGACGCCCAGCGGGTTTTCGGCTACTCTGCCCGGACTGTCCGGCTCTCCAGTCCTTCTGTGTTGAGGTAAGAGGTACACCGCCTAGCCCTGTGTAATTGTCTGTTGCTTTGCCATTTGCGGGGGATAACTTGACACAGAGTTATCCTAGCAAAAGAGCAATTGTGTGTGAGTCTTTCTATATCCACTGCTAGCTAATAAATGTATTCATATATATTATAGCTAAAGCGAGTGTGTATGTGATTCATTTTTGCACAGCCGACCACTCTCGAGCCTCCGTAAGTGATTTTCTCCCAAAACACTTAGTTACCTATATCTCAGCGTGGTTATAACACCTTTACTTTGTAATATTCTAAAATTCCTTATATGACAGGAACAAATGTATGTTTCCATCATTCCAAAAAACGAGTCGTTATCGGTTTTCAGAATCGGAAAAGAAGTTATATTGCCACGTAGTTTAACACACACAAGGAATTTTGTTGTGGTGATTTGTGCAATACAAAAGAACAAATAATATTAAAAGAGTAATGGGTCGGAGTAATGAGTCTGTACAAAGGTGACCTAGGATTGTGCGTTAATGTGACGCACAAGGTCAGAGGTAGTTAAGAAACGAAATACTGAGAAAATGGTCTTTTCCCTTTTCTTACTTTTGGTTTTATTTTGAAAAACAAATGATACCCCGGATTCTCCGGCCACGTGGGTTTCCTCTCGCCTCCGCCGCGACTCGGGGAGGAGCTGCTCCATCAGGGATGAAGGAGCTGATGTATCGACTAAGATCAGCGAGCGCCTCAGACGTCGTGGGGAAGTGATTAAGAGGCAGACTAGTGATCACCGGATGACAGGGGTCAATCCCCTGTTGGGCGCTCGGGTTCGGCGGCGTCAGGCTGGATACTTAGCCCCAACACGGCGGCGAGACACTCAACTGTGCCAGTGCATAAAATGTCACATCCGAATTCACCCCCTTTGCCAAAGTTCAAAGAAAAAACAACGACGGGCGAACGCTTTGGTTATTAAAAAATTCATATCGTAATGAAACAGCCGCGTTCCCATCTTCACTTATCCCCCCGCAGCAAACACGCCGCTCCTCTTTTCATGGGATCCATCATGGAGGGCCACAATTAAGTGACTAATTTGATTAGGAGATAATGTGAGTCCCACTTAATGGAAAGGACAGACTTCACAACACAGGCAGATTAGTTTGGTGGATGCCTGCTTATTAATTAAGACAGCCCTGCGTGTTCCACGTCCAGTCAAATGCACAGATGCAGTTTTAATGGTGTCAGGCTATGAGACACGTAAGACAAGTGAAAATGGTACCCCCCCCCAAATATAAGAACAAAAAATAAAAGATGATGAAAACTGAAAATAACCATTGAATGTTTTAATTAAACATGCAAAAACTTCTTCTTAAAAACTTTGGGTGTACATATGCATTAATTAGCCATCGACGGTGTAAAAGGTAGCTGAGCTGGTCGCCACAGCGACGGCACGCCATTAAACCCATTCAAATTAGCCTCCGACGTGTCATTCAGTAGTTCCATGCATCAATAATCCTTTTAAAACACGAATATTGCAATAACCCGAATTTGCACGACCACGTAAACACCAATAACGCCTTTGAATAACCCAAATTTGCGCATATTCCGGTTTTTACAAACCCGATATGAACCCTGGGTTACTCCTTTTAAACCTGAATATTGGGTCATGTAAACGCCAAACGGAATATCCCCATCAAACGGAACATTAATTTGTTTTCTGCACATGCTCTGTTCACAAGGAATCCTGGTCTTTTGAGTCCAGGAAGTTCTTATAAACACGGAGAAACCAAGACCAGGAGGAGACTAATCACTTCATAAATGTAATGAAGGATATGAACATTTTCTGCATTTCTAGACGGTAGAAAGTACCGGGATAGCGAGATTTACAAGAAGGTGAGCGAAAAGTTGCGCGAAGCAGCATTTGTTTTGAATTTGGATACAGGAAGAAGAAGCGGAAATGACGCTAATTGCGTCATCACGTTCTCCGTGCGTCGCTGGTTTGATCCAGATATCCCGAATGATTAATTACCATGTAGACAGGGATAACCCTTTTTGCTCACGCATGTAAACGGAATATTCCGGATGTTTCAGTAACCGGAATATTAGCAATAACCGAATTTTGACTGCATGTAAACGTAGTCAGTGTAGAGCCTTCAGAGGAATCGGATCTCTGCTGATCGCCGCTGCCCCCCCCGCCATTTGAAGACTTCAAATAAAACCCAAAACCATTTATTATACACTAGAAAACAATCATTAAGGCTGACTTCTCGCCTTGTCTGAGTGGCTTTAGAAAAACAAGCCACGGACGCCAGGGTCCCCGTGCGTGCAGCCATCTCCTCTCTGAGTCTGAACTTCAGCACATTTGTTTGTGACTCAGGTCCCCATGCCCCCCCAAATGGTCGCCCATCGCACATGGACAATAAGCCAGATGGATCTGCGGCGTGACAATTCCCGAGTTTCCCGTAGGGAAAGGTAAAAAACCACAAATGGAAGCATGAGAGATTACTGTATTTGCGACAGTCCTTGAGTTTGTGCTGGGTATCTGGCCGGTGTGTTTAGGCGCCACCGCCACGTCTCATTCTGGGCACACAGCACATTCCCAAGCGCTCTATTTACGGTGGCCGAGTCCCCGCCGCGCGGCGCGGGAACAGTATAATCTCCCAGCGGTATTCTGGGTGCGTGAATCTGCTGGTGTTGCCCGTGCATACCAATGGCAACCTCACCTCTGCCTGAGGAGTTACGACGTTTGAAGAAAAGAAAAAACTAAACTGCAAACCGGTGAATGGATGCTGGAAGGGTCTGGCACCCCCCCCCCCCACCTCATTCCCATCACCATCCCCACCCCGGTGCCTCGCACCACCTGACTACACGGTGCTGGATTCAATCACGCAGCTGTGTTAAGCAGGTAGACACCTGCAGCACCTCGCTCCGAGGACGACGACGCTACGCAACTTAATTTGACGAGAGAGCAGGGCTTCTGAAAACGGGCAGTTTTGAAAAAATAAATACCGTATTTTATGCACTATAAGTAGGGATGGGCGTATGGACTAAAAAATGTATCACGATCATTTCTGCATTTATCCCGATAACGATAAAAATGACAATTAAAAAAAATACCAATTCAACTCCACCTTTGTAACTATAAATCTATCACCACATTCAGTCTTTGGAGCCAAAGCACTGCTCTAAAAGATACTAAATACTACTAAGCTACACCAAGTAAATTGAATTAATAAAATAACAATTAAATGAGTTACACCTGTACTGCAAAACTGGAATGACTCAGATCCGCCATGTTTGTTACACAAAATCCTCATCAACGGGAATTTATCTATCTTTCTGGCTCATTTCCTTCCTTCCTTCCTTCCTTCCTTCCTTCCTTCCTTCCTTCCTTCCTTCCTTCCTTCCTTCCTTCCTTCCTTCCTTCCTTCCTTCCTTCCTTCCTTCCTTCCTTCCTTCCTTCCTTCCTTCCTTCCTTCCTTCCTTCCTTCCTTCCTTCCTTCCTTCCTTCCTTCCTTCCTTCCTTCCTTCCTTCCTTCTTCCTTCCTTCCTTCCTTCCTTCCTTCCTTCCTTCCTTCCTTCCTTCCTCCTTCCTTCCTTCCTTCCTTCCTTCCTTCCTTCCTTCCTTCCTTCCTTCCTTCCTTCCTTCCTTCCTTCCTTAGCTTTACACAAAAACGTCGTCAACGGGAATTTATCATTTTTATCGTGAGATACAAATTCTTACCGTGGGGAATTTTTTTTGACCGGTTTATCGTGAACGGTAAAATATCACCCATTCCTAACTATGACCCTTAAAATCCTTACATTTTTTCAAAAATAAGCAGTGTTCTTACTGACCTCAGATCAGTTTTGAGCTCAGAAATCTCTCAACATATTTTAGTGCCGCTATCGCTGGCAACGATGAACCAATCAGAGAACAGGACGCTTACCTGCTCCACTTTTTATTGGTGGATTTGTGGAAGATGAATGATTTAAAATGTGAAAGTATTTTTCGTTTTAGTTACAACTGAACGATATTCTGATTATTGTGATAAAGGTCGACTTACCAGACTGTTTTGGTTTATTATGTTTTGCGCCTTAAAATCCGGGGCGCCTTATGTATGAATGTTGTTCTTACTGAGCCAGAACTCAAAAATCTGTTAAAGGTTTTATTGACTTTGGTAGCGACAAAGCCGCTCCGTACGATCGATGCTCGGACCGTTCAGACACATTGAAGTCGGTCCTTGGTTGGATACGGGTTGCACTGTCAGATAACTAACTATGTAGCGCTGAACAGCAACCATCATCCAACATCTAGTCCACGTTACCTTACTGTAATCAGACGTCAACGTCTAATAATAAAAACGTCATGGAGTAAAAAATCCAGTTATCAAATCTACATCATAATCAGTTATAATCAAATGTTGGAATACAACGTTGTTCCAACCTCACACTAACTTCAGGTGTTGCTATCGCTGGCAACGATGAACCAATCAGAGAACAGGACGTAGTACGACGCAACTTTTTATTGGTGGATTCATGGAAGACGAATGATTTAAAATGTGAAAGTATTTTTCTGTTTTAGTTACAACTGAACGATATTCTGAGTTATTGTGAATAAAATTCGACTCACCAGACGGTTTAGTGTAGCTTTATACGTTATATCAGGCGCCTTATGTATGAAAATAGACCCGTTCATTGATATTGCGCCTGATGGTCCATAAAATACAGTAAATAAATAGGTTCAGCCGCTGAATCTCGCCCCTTCAGATCACAGGAGAGGGACTTCATGAGGGAATATGCCAGTTATAAAAATCTGTTAGTGAAGAGCGTGTGCTCGTACTTGCAGGGTTTGATAAAGCCCCAGGGTGGCCAGGCTTCATAAACCCCTGGCAAGGGCTGGTGTCTGTAAAGACCCGAGCGCCCTCCCTGGTGGGTGCGCTATGACGAGGCCGTGGCTCGTCTCCGGCGGCGCCGTCTGCCGAGAGCGGGGCGAGCCCAGGGTGAGCGCCAACCCGACGAGGCTGTGATGGAGGGAAGCTTCGCAGAGCCTCTGTTCTCTCACCAGGGGATCCCCCCCCACCACACACACACACACATCATTTAGCGCCTCATGCAGATCGCTGCTAGTGGCAACACAGCCCTCTGGGCCCGGGGAATTAATGTAGCAAGCAATGGCAGAAGTGATTTATTAAAATAACAGCCTGATGAGAGCGGGGCCGGAGATGCTCTTCCTCAGCTCATCCCCGCCGACGCCGGGGGAGGAAATGGAACCGTATAGGTTCTGCAGCGAGCGAAGAGCCCCAGAGAAAGTGGACAGCCACTACACAAATTGTGCAACAGTCCTGGCTGTCATTGCTTATTTATTTACCCTCTTTCCATTTGAGTCAGGCCTTGTATTAAATTGATCCCTCCTGCCGCGTTTTGCCTTGTTGAACAAGAGCAAAGCCCCGTTAAGTGTCTGTGAAAGGCTGGTGATTGTGTTTGCAGCACCCCGGGTGTGCGGCGGCCGTCCGCTCCCCTCTATCTCCTCCGGACAGACGGGATTAGAGGCTGAGAGAGGGGCTGAATGACCCTCTTGGGGGGTTGGGTTAGGCGGGAGACGGGCAAGCGCTGAGAAGCCTGCTTTGGAGCCTCGCTACCAAAACATGCAGCGACAAATACGAGCCAACCCGGGCCCATTCACTCATTCCCCAAGTCACAGATGCACAAAGAATTTAAACTTAGCTTCCACATCCATAAGATGCATCCACAAGCTTCGCCCCGGGCAAGGTTGGTGCGGACCATGAGCATTAGCTCCTGCACCTCCAGAGGGCTCCTGCATTTACATATGGAGATGTAAACACATCTGCTTTGCTCTTCAGCGTATCATATCCATAGGTTCCTTTTCCTGAGCTCCGATGCTGTTCTTTCAAACAGCTAATGAAGATTGGGGCAAATTCCTGGTAATCTCAGTCCTGACTGACTTTGCAGAAGGCTTGCAGGGAGATACTGAGTGGGGGGGGGGGGGGGTAAAGTGGCTTTCGTCTATGAAAATTATGACTAAATATCGTTGTCAACGAACCTTTATCTCCTGAGGAAAACAAGACGCAACGAAAATGCTGGTCATGCGACGATAATTAAATAATGCAATATCGTAGAGGAATAAAAACCAGACTAAGATGTGGATTACAAAATAAAAACTCTGCTAAAATGTGTCTTCATTTTCATTGACCAAAACGAGACGAAACGTGCTACCAAAGATCCTTAATGTCCATGTTTTCAGTAGTTTCCTCTGGTTTAGTTCTGCTGGGTGACGTCATGTCCTCAATCCCAGTTATAGGGTCCTTTCAGTTATAATAACTGCTGTTCATGTATTACTTTCTTGTGTACTAGTATAACCAGATTTCATCTTATGGTGTACTGCATACTGCAACAGTTCGTATACTGCAGTCCTACGCCAGTCTTAGGCCAGCCCTACGCCAGTCTTAGCCCAGTCCTACGCCAGTCTTAGCCCAGCCCTACGCCAGTCTTAGGCCAGTCTTAGCCCAGTCTTACGCCAGTCTTAGGCCAGTCTTATCTCAGTCTAGGCCAGTCTTAGCCCAGTCCTACGCCAGTCCTACGCCAGTCCTACGCCAGTCTTTGGCCAGTCCTACGCCAGTCTTTGGCCAGTCCTACGCCAGTCTTTGGCCAGTCCTACGCCAGTCTTAGCCCAGCCCTACGCCAGTCTTACCCCAGCCCTACGCCAGTCTTAGCCCAGTCCTACGCCAGTCTTAGCCCAGCCCTACGCCAGTCTTAGCCCAGTCCTACGCCAGTCTTAGCCCAGTCCTACGCCAGTCTTAACCCAGTCCTACGCCAGTCTTAGCCCAGTCCTACGCCAGTCTTAGCCCAGCCCTGAGCCAGCCCTACGCCAGTCTTAGCCCAGCACTATGCCAGTCTTATCTCAGTCCTACGCCAGTCCTACGCCAGTCTTAGCCCAGTCCTACGCCAGTCTTAGCCCAGTCCTACGCCAGTCTTAGCCCAGTCCTACCCCAGTCTTAGCCCAGTCCTACGCCAGTCTTAGCCCAGCCCTACGCCAGTCTTAGCCCAGCCCTACGCCAGTCCTACGCCAGTCTTATGCCAGTCCTACGCCAGTCTTATGCCAGTCCTACGCCAGTCTTATGCCAGCCCTACGCCAGCCTTAGGCCAGTCCTACGCCAGTCTTAGGTGAGTCCTACGCCAGTCTTAGGACAGCCCTACGCCAGTCTTAGCCCAGTCCTACGCCAGTCTTACCTCAGTCTTACGCCAGTCTTAGGCCAGCCCTACGCCAGTCCTAGGCCAGTCCTACGCCAGTCTTAGGCCAGCCCTACGCCAGTCTTAGGCCAGCCCTACGCCAGTCTTAGCCCAGCCCTACGCCAGTCCTAGCCCAGCCCTACGCCAGTCCTACGCCAGTCCTACGCCAGTCCTACGCCAGTCCTACGCCAGTCCTAACCCAGCCCTACGCCAGTCCTAGGTCAGTCCTACGCCAGTCCTATGCCAGTCTTAGCCCAGTCCTACGCCAGTCTTAGCCCAGTCCTACGCCAGTCTTAGCCCAGTCCTACGCCAGTCTTAGTCCAGTCCTACGCCAGTCTTAGCCCAGTCCTATGCCAGTCTTAGCCCAGTCCTACGCCAGTCTTAGGCCAGCCCTAGGCCAGTCCTACGCCAGTCTTATCTCAGTCCTACGACAGTCTTAGGCCAGTCCTACGCCAGTCCTACGCCAGTCTTAGCCCAGTCCTACGCCAGTCTTAGCCCAGTCCTACGCCAGTCTTAGGCAAGTCGTAGGCCAGTCCTACGCCAGTCTTAGCCCAGTCCTACGCCAGTCTTAGGCAAGTCGTAGGCCAGTCCTACACCAGTCTTAGCCCAGTGCTACGCCAGTCCTAGCCCAGCCCTACGCCAGTCCTAGGTCAGTCCTACGCCAGTCCTATGCCAGTCTTAGCCCAGTCCTACGCCAGTCTTAGCCCAGTCCTACGCCAGTCTTAGTCCAGTCCTACGCCAGTCTTAGCCCAGTCCTACGCCAGTCTTAGCCCAGTCCTACGCCAGTCTTAGGCCAGCCCTAGGCCAGTCCTACGCCAGTCTTATCTCAGTCCTACGACAGTCTTAGGCCAGTCCTACGCCAGTCCTACGCCAGTCTTAGCCCAGTCCTACGCCAGTCTTAGCCCAGTCCTACGCCAGTCTTAGCCCAGTGCTACGCCAGTCCTAGCCCAGCCCTACGCCAGTCCTAGGTCAGTCCTACGCCAGTCCTATGCCAGTCTTAGCCCAGTCCTACGCCAGTCTTAGCCCAGTCCTACGCCAGTCTTAGTCCAGTCCTACGCCAGTCTTAGCCCAGTCCTACGCCAGTCTTAGCCCAGTCCTACGCCAGTCTTAGGCCAGCCCTAGGCCAGTCCTACGCCAGTCTTATCTCAGTCCTACGACAGTCTTAGGCCAGTCCTACGCCAGTCCTACGCCAGTCTTAGCCCAGTCCTACGCCAGTCTTAGCCCAGTCCTACGCCAGTCTTAGCCCAGTGCTACGCCAGTCCTAGCCCAGCCCTACGCCAGTCCTAGGTCAGTCCTACGCCAGTCCTATGCCAGTCTTAGCCCAGTCCTACGCCAGTCTTAGCCCAGTCCTACGCCAGTCTTAGTCCAGTCCTACGCCAGTCTTAGCCCAGTCCTACGCCAGTCTTAGCCCAGTCCTACGCCAGTCTTAGGCCAGCCCTAGGCCAGTCCTACGCCAGTCTTATCTCAGTCCTACGACAGTCTTAGGCCAGTCCTACGCCAGTCCTACGCCAGTCTTAGCCCAGTCCTACGCCAGTCTTAGCCCAGTCCTACGCCAGTCTTAGGCAAGTCGTAGGCCAGTCCTACGCCAGTCTTAGCCCAGTCCTACGCCAGTCTTAGCCCAGTCCTACGCCAGTCTTAGCCCAGTCTTAGGCCAGTCCTACGCCAGTCTTAGCCCAGTCCTAGGCCAGTCTTAGCCCAGTCTTAGGCCAGTCCTACGCCAGTCTTAGCCCAGTCCTACGCCAGTCTTAGCCCAGTCCTACACCCGTCTTAGCCCAGTCCAATGCCAGTCCTACGCCAGTCTTAGCCTAGTCCTACGCCAGTCTTAGCCCAGCCCTACGCCAGTCTTAGCCCAGTCCTACACCCGTCTTAGCCCAGTCCAACGCCAGTCTTACGCCAGTCTTAGCCCAGTCCTACGCCAGTCTTAGCCCAGTCCTACGCCAGTCTTAGCCCAGCCCTACGCCAGTCTTAGCCCAGCCCTACGCCAGTCTTAGCCCAGTCCTACACCAGTCTTAGCCCAGTCCTACACCAGTCCTAGCCCAGTCCTAGGCCAGTCTTAGCCCAGTCCCCAGCCAGTCCTACGCCAGTCTTAGCCCAGTCTTAGCCCAGTCCTACGCCAGTCTTAGCCCAGTCCTACGCCAGTCTTAGGCCAGTCCTACGCCAGTCTTAGGCCAGTCCTACGCCAGTCTTAGGCCAGCCCTACGCCAGTCCTACGCTAGTCTTAGGCCAGTCTTATCTCAGTCCTACGCCAGTCTTAGCCCAGTCCTACGCTAGTCTTACGCCAGTCTTAGCCCAGTCCTACGCCAGTCTTAGCCCAGTCCTACGTCAGTCTTACGCCAGTCTTAGCCCAGTCCTACGCCAGTCTTAGCCCAGTCCTACGTCAGTCTTACGCCAGTCTTACCCCAGTACTACGCCAATCCAACGCGTGATCTGGCTCCAGTTTCTATAAAACGGCAGTGTTTGAAACTGCAAAGACAACACCTTGATTAAATAAGAAGTTGCATTATATATATAATATTCGTTTACTTCTTAAACGTCTGGCGGACACTGTCATCCAGAGGGGCTTACTCTACATAGTCATTTCATATAAGCACCCGAGTAGAAAGGTTAAATTAAGAGCGGCTCGAAAACAGAAACAAAAAAATCTCGTCTAAAATTACTGTTTTGAATATAATCAGTTAGAAAAGGAATTCAAGCAAAGTGGCTCTTTATTTTTAAATTTTATTTCAGGAGATGCTGGTAAACTCGGGTACAAATTTAGAAAGACTGAAGTCAAAATCTGGGGGTGGAAATTCTCCTCCTTTCTAAAAAAAATAAAAATAAAAAATAAAAATGGAAGCCTAGAAAAAATAGCTTTAGCTCAGCTCCCCGAGAAGCTGTGCCGCATATCTCCCCGCCTGCTCTATCTGATCCGCGGAGCCCCCGGGGGATGTTACTGTACAGCTCCCCGTCAGAGCAGCGGAGCAGCACTCATTCACATCAAGGAGCACACTTTGAATCCATTCACATGGGGTGATTACGATGCCGGGCACCTTCCTCGGCAGGGCAGATAAGTGGAGAGGCTCCAGTTGGCATTTTCATCTCACACACCTCATCAAACACCGGGTCTTTGTCGTCATGCGTTACATTTGAATAAAGCTAAGTTGGATTTTTTTTTTTTTTTTTTTTTTTTTAAGCATTGTGAAAACTCATCAAGCCGCCGTCCAGCGAGGCCCTTGTCTCTCCCAGCAAATAACTCTCGGTTACCTTATTCAAACTGAAAGTGGCAGGGCTTAAATCAAATCAAGTCAAATCAAATTGCGCTTGGATGAAAAAGTGAGGAGTCAGGAGGGACAGGAAAAAAAAGGCTTAAAAAAAACGAGTTGCAGCCACGTTTTCTCAGAGGCGAAGTTATTTCTACCCCTTTAACAGCTCAGAGCAACAATTTACAAAATAAAGCAGGTGAATTCGCACAAAGGTAGCTTGAAAGCAGCGACTGTTTTGTCAAAGTCGCCGTCGAGCAGAGCGGATGGTAAAGGAGGTCAGCGGAGGGAAAAGAAAGATCAGACGGAGCCTCCGATACCACGATTCAATGAATAATTGTACGACTAAATGATAAAAGAAACATAAGGAAAGCGCATGCGTTTATCTTCGTCTGAGACGACGCTTCACTCCCGACGAGATGACGCAACGCTGGACGGGAAACAAAAGGCGGGCCGAGAGGAAAAGCAGCGAGAAAGAGACCTCGAATTGTGCCGGCTTCCTCTGCCTTCAGCTTGAACTTTCCTGGCAAAGATTAAATAAAATAACAATGGGTTTCCATAGCAATAACAGTGGAGCACATAACTAAGTATTATGAGACATGGGAAGAATCGGAGAGGGTGGTGGGGGAGACTCGGCTTTTATCTGCCAGCGGCAACGCTCCATCATCAAAGCTCTGCTCAACTTCCAGGGCCAAGACCGAGAGACACCAGTGGATCATTAGTCTCCAGTGGAAATGACAGTCATTTATCCCAGCTTTTTTCTTCTTCTCCTCTTTCACAAAAGTTGAGAGAACTGAAAGGAGGTTTGCAGTAAGGCTGGGTATCGATTCAAATGTAAAGAATCGATTCGATTCCGATTCTTAAGATTCGGAATCGATTATCACGATTTGATTCGATTCGATATTGATTTGGCTTAGTGTTATTTAAAATGTTTTTTGAGCTGTTGCCTGAATGACTGTAAAATAACTAGTAACTAGTAATAACAATAATGATTGTGAAATAACTAAGAAATAAATAACTCAAACAGGACTTTCAATATCCATTTAAAGTGCAAAAAAAGAAAGAAATTGCAACAGTTCATGCAGTAAACAAATCATTTTAGCTTGTCTAATTTATTCTGTCACCACACACACATATTGCCATGAAGCACCTGGCATTTTTTCAGAAGTGTCATGACAAACTGTGTGTCCGACTACTGGGATTAAAGTTCACCTGGTAAAAATGGAGAAAAAAAAATAAAAAATAAAAAAATCGATCTTTAGACATAAGAATCGATTTTTAGGAATTAATATGAGAATCGATTTAGAATTTTTTCAACACAGGCCTAGTTTGTAGGATGGAGGGATTATTCTTTTATTATTCTAATGTGGACTCACTTCTGCACGTGCACACCGAGAAATTGTCTGTTTATATCCATCTTTTCTGAACGCTGTTTTTTTTGTTCTTGCTATTATTTCAATACAATGTATTTTTCTTGGTGAGAACTTTGAATAAGCCCATTTAGGGCTTCCTTTCTCACCTGCACATATTTTCATGCTTTTTATGTTCATTTAAACTTTTGTACCGTTTTTTTATGTTGTGCAAATAAACAAATCAAATCAAATCAATTCTCTCCATCGTAAAAACCTCCTTACACTTTCAGAAAGATGGAGCAATTTTTTTTTTACATTTTTATTTCCAAGGAAGTGGATTTCTCTGGACACTAACCCGACTCCCTTCAGGCTACCTGCACAGGTAGGAAGCCTGCGGTGTGACGGGGGCTCCTCTTCCTGTGAAGCACCGGCCTATAGCAGCAACATCAATACGCTGAACTTCTCCTGCCGAGTACCTGAGCTCCCCTGCATGACCCGCTCCTCCTTTATCTATTCTGTTTAAAGATACCGGGATGCAGGAGGAGCTTGATTACCTCCCGGGACCCCCCCGCTCCTCCCGCCCCGCTCCTCTTTAAGTTTGCCAAGTGAGAAAGTCCTCAGAAGTTTGTTGACAGATCTCCGCTCGCTGCAGCGGGAGGGAGCGATGGACATGGTAACCTTGGCTCTCCAAAAGGACAAACGGAGAGTTTTGAAAGATCAAGTGGGAGGGATTTTGTTTATAGAGGAGACTGACAGTAACAGGATGGTACAGGGAACGCAGGTGTGCACGGGGGATATATATGCATATAATTAAATATATATAAATGGCAGCATACGTGTTAGAGTTTTCTAAAATTCCTCTTCTACTTATTGAGGTGTGATCAAGATAAAGCACCATCACAAGAATCCCTCTCTTGTGAGGAGGAATACAAATGAGAGCCTAAAGGAAAGAACGCCTGGCAAGCAGCTAAAGAAATTTAAATACATTAAATAAGAGGGCTTTTATTGCTTTGCTGTTTTCATATATGAATACATGATGTGTTGATGTGCAGTCAGACAAGGCTGCTTATAAATACTGAGAGGTAGAGGCAAAAAACTGCACTCCTGAAACAGTGTTTTTGGAGCTACAAGGACTTCTTTTCTTTCGCTCTTAACTGGCTCGAGGCTCTGCAGACGCGAAGGTGATGTGGAGACTACTTTTTCTGCTTTTTTAATCACAACCCTGAGACTTTTAATTCATTCATTTGTATTTGCAGCTATTGAAAAAGAACCCATATTTGTCAGATTTCCAAGTCAAGTGTCCATTTGTGTTGTTGCAGAGTCAGATAACTCAAATACTGTACAAATCTGCCTGCAGTTTCCAGCATTTTTCTGGCAGCCAGCCACCCCGCTTTGGTTTATAAGTTGTTTTGTCTGTTTTAAACTGTGCAACAATATTCAACATTGCCATCAATGTAACAATCGGAATATACGTTCCCTGTTTCAAAATGATATAACCACCACCCCTTATGTTATTGCCCCTTATGTCTGGTTTTGGTGATGACTTAAATTGGAAGAACATCTGGACTCTTCCATACAAATACCTTCTTAGAAATAAAGTGAGGGAAATCTCTTTTAAAATGTTACATAAGTATTACCCTGCTAATCATTATCTTCTTAAATTCAAAAGAGATATTTGTGTTGACTGTTCGTTGTGTGAAATGTCTCCTGAAACACTGGTACACCTGTTTTGGCAATGTCCCTACACTAACACATTCTGGAAAGATGTATCCCGATTTATTATAGATAAAATTGACTCTGACTTCACTCTGTATTGGAAAAATGTATTGTTTGGTTTCATCAGTAATGAAAGAAACAAATCTAAAGAATCTTTTGTAATCAATTTAATAATTATTCTTGCCAAGTTTTATATTCATAAATCCAGATTCAGTCATTCAGCCCTTTTTCTAATTTTTGAGAATGAAACCAAACAATACTTGAGTTCCATCTCTGACTCAAATAACAAAAAAGCTGTCGAAACTGTTAATGTATGCTCTCTATTTAAGGTGTTTGTTTAAAAATCCCCCTGGCTCCTGTGTTGTTGTACTTTTATGTATTAATAACTGTTTTGTATGTCTGTCTGTTTATGTTTTTTGTAATATGAGAACTATTCAATAAAGCTTGTAAAAAAAAAAAAAAAACATTGCCATCAATGTATGTTTAGATGCCTCTCTGTGCAAAGTGTGTTTAAAAACTGTCTTTTGGGGCCCCAAGTTAAAAGTTCACAGGTGGCCCCTCCAATTAATTAACCAACCATATATAGTCCATAATCAAACAATCACAAAAATGTGAAATTAATACTTTTTTTTCCTGAATAGTCCACATTTGCATTGTTTCATAATAAGATAAAACACCACTGGAACACAACACACACTTATTTCCATCCGTGCACCTTGGTAGCTCGTTTTCTAATTTCCTTACCAATTAATTTCATAACTTACCATTCTAAGCTTGACAGATGAGTTCGGCTTAATTTGATTTGATAGCTGAAGGACGACTTTTGTCCGAGATAGTTATTTTATTTGCAGCGTTATTTCAGAGTAAACTCATTGATTGCAGGTGTGTTACTGTGACGTCACGATTAGCAGGACACACAAAGCTGCTCTGAGTTAAATTCCCTTATGTATTATCTTATTAATGTATTATCTTATTATCTGCAGTACTCACCACCTTTTTGACGCTTTTTTCTGCTCTTTGTGTTTGTTTTTCCTTCTTTTCCCACTGCCAGGTGGATAGTTTCTCTTCGTTTTTCGGCAGGTTTGTTCACCTGACGCAGTCAGAGCTGGGGCCCCTTTAGGGACTTCTCTGTCATTGCAAATACTCCTTATTGTCACTGCTAAGTTCCCATTCAGAGCCGGTCGGCCGTCGGGGACCCCCTTTCTGCTCGTTGACTCGTGTTAAAAAGTCCAATTTAGCGCAGAAATAAACATATTTACAGCCTGGTTAAAAAAAAACTAAAAACATTTTGTTCTCATTGTTTGATTTCACACCCATGACCGCTCTGAGGGGGGTGATTTTCTTTTGTACAACCACGAGAGTTTATATCAAGCAATACATTAATTTGTAATATGATTGACTGGCAGTCGGTTCAACCAATCCCCAGCCGTTATCACTTCCTCATTAGTAATCATCATTGATTGACCTGTTGGGAAGTGGCCTCTGATTATAATATATTTTTTTTCATTCATTCACACAATATAAAAAGTATAATGAACAGATTTTGAAAAAAGAAAAAAAAATGATAATAATAATAATGCAAATATTATTAACAATAGTTTGTATCATTATGAATGCATGAAAGGCAATATTTAAATTAAAAACCAACAAAGGCTTTTTCCTCTCTTTGACAATTAAGTGACGGCCATCAAAAATAGTTTTGGCTTTTCAATTCCTCAAAAATGTATTTAGATGATGAAACATAAACATAACAAATGGAAGATTTGTCATGCAGAGTTGACACATTTACAAATTACATTGGTGTTTTGATGAATAAACAGTGAAAGCCAGGGACTTAACCCTCCTATTGTCCTCATTTTCTGAATATACCAAGTGTCCTCCGGGTCAAAATGACCGGTCTTCAGTAAACCCCCATTTTAAGCACCTTAATTGAATTTTAAACACCAAATGTCATCTTGCTTGAAGAAACAACTTGTCAATAATCACAAAAGTTTTCCCTCTTCATTTGTATTTCTATAGGTAAAGAAAAAAATTTGCAAAAAGGAGTTTTGAATGCATTTTTATTCATCCCAGTTTCTTTTTTTTTCTCCAGTGAACAATTTAAGATAATGTGCAAAACAAAAATATCCAATATAACATATCCCATTCATCTAATTAGCACAGGGCAGTATGCAAGTGCACAGCCTTTGCAGATGTATTTATTACACCTGCAGCACACAGTATAGTCCTTCTTTTGAGGGCAGAAATGACATCTCTTCCTCTTACTCGCCCTAGCTGGGGAAGTTACATTTCAAGTTAAAAAAATATTGTTTAAAGGATTTTGGGTAGTTTTTTAACAGTGGCGGGTCATTGTGACCCGAGGACAACAGGAGGGTTAAAAGTGTGACGTCAGAGTTTGGGCTGGTATTTCTCTCGTTTACATGACGTAGCTCATCCAGATTTTAGATGGATTTTTTTGGATGGGAAAAAATAAAAATTGTATTATTTTCAACAACCTCTCCATCCGTAAGCAACAGCTAAATGAGTAAAAATGAAATTCAGACCTTGTTACCTTCTCATTATATTAATAAATCTAAAAAAACACCATGGTTTAAGACAATTACAAGGTAATACAATCTGTAATGTCAAATAAAATACCAGGCTGTCATTTAAATGACATAGATGTGACATAGAATTGTCAAATTGATTTAATTCACCGTATGAATTGTTACAGATTACTTTTGTAATAAAGTATTTGACACGGTCTTTGTACGTTTGGACCGTATAGAAACGTAATTCTTGCCATTTAAAGAATATAATGTGTACCTGCTGTACTCTACTGTCCTTACTTTTTAACAACTTGTGCTTTTTATTAATTTACCTCTTTATTATAATTTTATTTCATTTTGTTTGTTGTTTATGTTTTAATTGTGCCACTTTTAATGTTGATGTAAAGCACTTTGAATTACCTTGTGTTGAATTGTGCTATACCGGGGGTCAGCAACCCGCGGCTCTAGAGGGCTCTTTAGCGCCGCCCTAGTGGCTCCCTGGAGCTTTTTCAAAAATGTTTGACCTTTTTTTCCTTTTTTTTCTTTTTTTCCTTTTTTTCTTCTTTTTAATTTTTTTTCCTTTTTTTCTTTTTTTCCCTTTTTTCTTATTTTTTTTCCTTTTTTTCTCTTTTTTTCTTCCTTTTTCCTTTCCTTTTTAATCTTGACATTTCAAATTCTTTCCCGAAATTTTGACTTTTTTTTCAACATTTCAACTTTTTTCTCAAGATTCTACTTCAACATTAATCTCGACATTTCGTCCTTTTTCTCGACATTTTGACTTTTCTCTCGACATTTCGACTTTTTTCTCGACATTTCAACTTTTTTCTTGAAGTGCATAATGAAAAAAAATCTTCCCCCAGGTATAGCTAATATAGAAACATGCAGCATGTGTTGTCTTCATTCTAAGGCTTATACAAGACTTTTCATTTTTTGCGGCTCCAGACATATTTGTTTTTTGTGTTTTTGGTCCAATATGGCTCTTTCAACATTTTGGGTTGCAGACCCCTGTGCTATACAAATAAACTTGCCTTGCCTTGCCTAAATTCCAAGAATAAATTTCCCTTTGCAAAAGATTATCTTCAAAAATGCATGAGGGAAGTGAAGCATCGGGGCAGTTGGGCAGTGAGAGGGCAGTGTATTTGGACAAGATGATGAATATACCATACATCTAGTCAGGCCGGTATAATGGATCCATGTGTCATGGCAAGACTTGGAGGTGTTTCCTGAAGAGCGCTGTGTGTTTCCAGTCCTTTATGAAAGCTGGCTGCTCGTAAGAGAGTGTGTGTTTGGCTTTGTAGCTGCTGGGCTCCACAGGTACACAGGCCATCGATCACATGGTGGGACCATTACACACAGGCAGGGGTGGAGGTGGATAATGCTCCCACTGCTGCCACCGCCGGGGCCTCAGCCGCTGGAGGGTCAAGCGTTTGGCTGGCCAATGGTAATCAAGCCGACAGCGGGCCGCCTGTCTGCATGACAGACAACGTGACTGACGCTCATCTGTACACTGGAGCACGCTAATACACCCGACACACACACACACGTACACACACGTACAGTCTATAGATTTTCCCATTTGGTGCAAAAAGGGAGCGTGTGCAGGAGGTGGGAAGTTCAGCATTAATAGGCTTTGAAATGTCGAGAGGAAATGTAAACATGAGTGTTTTGTACGTTGGAGCAGAACTCTGTCCGTCTGCAGAACGTGAAGACATCTGAATCGGACAGGAAGGGCCAAATAATTGCTGCGTTTGTTCTCTTCAGGGGATTTTTTTTATAAAAAGAGTCCTTGTTAACTTCAATCTTGAAAAACAAATACCCCTTTTCTCACCAAACCGGTTCCAGGGCTGGATCGGTGCTGAGTTTGGAACCGGGCTTTCTGTTTCCACTGACAAAGAACTGTCTCCGGGCCAGAAAGACCGGTTCCAAGGTAGCACCAACTCTTTGCTGGTCTAGACCAGGGGTCGGCAACCCAAAATGTTGAAAGAGCCATATTGAACCAAAAACACAAAAAACAAATATGTCTGGAGCCGCAAAAAATGAAAAGTCTTGTATCAGCCTTAGAATGAAGGCAACACATCCTTCATGTATCTATATTAGCTATACCTGGGGGAAGATTTTTTTTTCATTATGCACAAAAAGTTGAAATGTCAAGAAAAAAGTCGAAATGTCGAGAAAAAGGACGAAATGTCGAGATTAACGTTGAAGTAAAATCTTGAGAAAAAAGTTGAAATGTTGAGAAAAAAGTCAAAATGTCGAGAAAAATTTGAAATGTTGAGAAAAAAGTCAAAATTTCGGGAAAAAATTTGAAATGTCGAGATTAAAAAGGAACGGAAAAAGGAAGAAAAAAAATAGAAAAAAGGAAAAAAAATAAGAAAAAAAGAAAAAAAGGAAAAAAGAAGAAAAAAAGAAAAAGGGGAAAAAAAAGGAAAAAAAGGTCAAACATTTTTGAAAAAGTCAAAATTTCGGGAAAAAATTTGAAATGTTGAGATTAAAAAAGGAAAAAGGAAGAAAAAAAGAGAAAAAAGGAAAAAAAAATAAGAAAAAAAAGGAAAAAGGAAAAAAAAGGAAAAAAAGGAAAAGAGAAGAAAAAAAGAAAAAAGGAAAAAAAAAGGAAAAGAAAGGTCAAACATTTTTGAAAAAGCTCCAGGGAGCCACCAGGGCGGCGCTAAAGAGCAGCATGCGGCTCTAGAGCCGCGGGTTGTTGAGCCCTGATCTAGAGGAAAGAACTGCTTACGTAAGCGGAGGGGGTGGAGTTATTAAGACCAACGGCAAAAGCAAGACTGGGAGACGGAGACATTTTCAAATAAGAATGAATCTGGATGCAGCAAAGCATCATGGGAGGAGGAGGAGACAACCTGTCTTTTAGAGACGTGTCCACGGAGGAGCTACGTGGACCAAGTCCTGTTAGAGCAGATACCTGGTTGTTGCTGCAACTTTCACGCAAATGCAGCGACGTAACTGACGTTTGCAGAGACGTAACTGACGTGGCTCCCCTTAGCACCCGAGCTGTGGAAAAACAAACCAGTTTCTCAGCTGGTTCACAAGTTGAACGAGTTGTGAACCAGAACCAGCACTGGCCCAGAATCAGCCCTGGAAGAACTGCACCCCTTGTGGGTGAGTGAAATATAAAGCGGCCTCCGGAGAACCTGGGCTGGGTCATAGGTGGCAGCTCCACCTTCTCGACCCCTCCATCGTCTAAAGAGCTACCCAAGACCGGAAAATGCTGTATTCTTCGGACACATGGTAATACTTTATATGATGATGCACTTTGATTCCAGACTTGTATATTGAATGAACTCACTTTCTGAGTCTTGGAAATGCAATCATCTTATCTTATGCTCTGCTTTATCTGAATCCAGGAAGTAACCACTGATCACCTGACTATTGTCATTTCTTTCTTGACTGTTTACAGATTGATGAAATTTGGCATTACAGTACACCACGCAGATTATTATACATTTACTTACACAATCTTTTTCTATAAGACCAGAGGTGTCTTCAGTATTCACATTCATTACTCAGGTAGAAGTATAGATACTAGAGTTTAAAAATACTCCTGTAGAAGTTGAAGTATCAACTCAAGTTTTTTACTCAAGTAAAAGTATAAAAGTACTGGTTTCAAAACTACTTAAAGTATAAAAGTAAAAGTAATGTAAGGGGGAAAAAAGCCATTGAAAATGAATGCATCTTAGTATAATGCAAATATATTAAAGAAGCATATATGTGTACTATTGAGCATTAACATGTGTTTCAGAGAGCAGAAGATATGATGACTAGTTGCCTATAAGTATTGTAATGGTGCAAAAAGTCAAACTTCATGTTCATGTTATCATTTATCCTAACCTTTATTGGAATGTACATCCAAGTTTAGTTGCAGGAATCTGAGGGAACGGATGTAAGAACAAAACTGGACAAGAACATCTGAAACAACCACAACCAAATTCACTCTATCCGGATGGAGAAATTTAACTGGATAGTTTTTATTAAAGGCCGAAATGAAATAGAGTAACGAGGCTGTTTTTTAAATGTAAGGAGTAAAAAGTACAGATAATTGCGGGAAAATGTAAGGAGTAAAAGTAAAAAGTCGTCTGAAAAATAATGACTCCAGTGAAGTATAGATAACCAAAATTTCTACTTAAGTAAGGTAACGAAGTATTTGTACTTCGTTACTTGACACCTCTGTATAAGACACACCTACACCTTGGAGCAAAGCATCAGTGTGCAATTATACTTTGTTGTGATTGTATGCTGATCCCTTGAGAGGTTTTCATTAAATGACATAAAGACCATTTGGTTATTTTGTCAGTCCCCCGGGCCCCCGGGTTCGTTCTGCTTCCATCAGGCAAGCAGTACCGAAACATACAGACCACAACAAACAGGCTGAAGGGCAGCTTTCTCCACACAGACGCCTCCTGACCCCCCCTCCATTTCAGAATATAATATTCCACTGTATTTTAAGTATTTTCAAGTATTTTTCTTTGCAAACGAGAGCTGAATGTCAATTTCACTGAACTTGTTTCGAGACAATAAAGACATCTATTCTATTCTAAAGCTTCAAACCTGCTTGTTGTCGTCGTCAGCATATAGTTGACCCCAGGAGGGCGTCTCCAGGCCTATTAGGCAGAAGGATGGCCAAGGAAGGTGAAGGCAGACAAATGCATCGTTTCATTTAATCCAGACTGTATGTTGCTGCGTTTCCCAATTTGCCAAAGTATTCAGCGTTCATGCAAACGCTCTACTTAGAGTAAAAAACATCTGCCTTTTCAGCTTCCGAATGGCAGGTGGAAGAGCGCGCGAGGGGGGGAAGCGGATGAGACACAGATGGGGAAGGAGACAGAAAAGAAAGGAAGACAGAAATAGAGGAGAGCAGATAAAGAGGGGAGAGGATGTGGCGAGGAAGCGGAGCGTAGTGGAGCCGGCCGCTGGGACTGTGAGGAATGAGCTGGCTGTGCTATAGGAGGCCTTAATGAGCATTCTCTCTAAACCCTGGAGAGTCTCTTCCACAGCTCTCGGCCAATCTCTGTCTCCTCTCTCAGCCTGCGACGTACAGACACACAAAGTCGGCTGCCGCGGCGCCGCATGCGCACAAACACGGAAAGGCAAACATGCACACAATCAGCGCTCAACCCCAGAGTGAATCTGTCCAGTTATAATTCACTGTCACCTCTGCGGGGCTAAATCCCGGCTAATAACGAATCCAGCATCGACGGGCCCGCTACCGGCAACGCCGCGCTAATATCTTGCTCTATTTCAATTCCCTTGCATTAAAGCGGTACGGCGCAGTCAGCGTGGATCCTAATAAACCAATAAACATCGGAACTAAAGGGAGAAGTGTGGCAGCCTCGCTCAGATAATAGCCACTTTATGCATTAGCAAAACACCTGTGGTAATAATGACTTCCTACTGTAGGCCGGGTTTTCTCCCTCTGCAGACTAATGTGCCCTTGATTCTGCCTTGACTTATCACTCCTTGCAGCTGTATTTATGGATGTTGGGGCACCGCAGACGCACCCTTCTAAGCGTCTGTGTGCAGAAGCCTCGGGTTTCACCCCCCCACCCCCGCACAGCCGCCCTCTTCAAAGACAGCCTTTTCATTTTTCCCCCCAGAAAATGGCTGAATGACAAGGTACCCAGCGATCCTGAATTATGGCTCCGCGCACTCGGCGAGGGGCCTGAAAAATGGAAAAATGATGAACAACGGGACAAAAAAATTCAGAGGGGAACAAGTTGCAGAGGTGACATGAACAGGTGTGTTTCGAGTTTATTTTCTGGATTTTTTCGGGTTTTTTTCGGGTTTCTTTCGGGTTTTTTCGGGTGTGTTTCGGGTTTATGTTCGGGATTTTTTCGCGTTTTTTCGGGTGTGTTTCGGGTTTTTTCAGGTTTATTTTCGGGTGTGTTTCGGGTTTTTTTCAGGTTTTTTCTGGTTTATTTTCGGGTTCATTTTTGGGTGTGTTTAGGGTTTTTTCGGGTTTTTTCGGTTTATTTTAGTTTTTTTCTGGTTTTTTTCGGGCGAGTTTTGGGTTTTTTTCGGGTTATTTACGGTGTGTTTCGGGTTTTTTTCGGGTTATTTTCGGGTCTGTTTCGGGTTTATTTTCGGGTGTGTTTCGGGTTTTTTCGGGTGTATTTTCGTTTTTTTCTGTTTTTTTCGGGTGTATTTTGTTTTTTTTTCAGTTTTTTTCGGGTGTATTTTGTTTTTTTTTCTGTTTTTTCGGGTGTGTTTCAGTTTTTTTCGGGTTTATTTTCGTGTGTGTTTCGCATTAGCAAAACACCTGTGGTAATAATGACTTCCTACTGTAGGCCGGGTTTTCTCCCTCTGCAGACTAATGTGCCCTTGATTCTGCCTTGACTTATCACTCCTTGCAGCTGTATTTATGGATGTTGGGGCACCGCAGACGCACCCTTCTAAGCGTCTGTGTGCAGAAGCCTCGGGTTTCACCCCCTTCCCCCGCCCCGCCGCCCTCTTCAAAGACAGCCTCTTCATTTTTCCCCCCAGAAAATGGCTGAATGACAAGGTACCCAGCGATCCTGAATTATAGCTCCGCGCACTCGGCGAGGGGCCTGAAAAATGGAAAAATGATGAACAACGGGACAAAAAAATTCAGAGGGGAACAAGTTGCAGAGGTGACATGAACGGCGGTAAATCTGGTTCCCGGACAGGGGCGGGAGATTAAGCAGGGACACGATCGCAGGAGCGTGTAGGTGTACCGTTTGTGTTTATTTACTGTCTCATTGTGTGCATAGCTATCTGCAGAGGATGAAGAGGAGGATACCTTTATTTAACAAAATGATTACACCTCCGTGTTGCCTTGAAAGAGGCTGCCGGCCACTTTCGCTGGCCCAACGCTGGAGAGCGTCCAGAGCCACGAACGACTCACTCTCATTAACTATTAACCAGCGACTCGGGCCTTAAATCATCTCGGTGGTCCCCAGCCGGCTGACCCTGCTGTGGCTGGTGGAGGCAGCAGCGGACCGCCGCTTCATCACAGCCGACCCACCTGACACCCCGCTGATTTAATGGGCCACAATTACGCTGCTTCTGACACAATATATGGCAAACATTTATAGATTCAGCTCCCTTCCACTCCAGATCCAGCTGAGCTGAAACACTTTTTTTTTTTCCCTCCTCCACCAATCTGCTTGACAAGAAGTGTTCATGTGACTAAATTGCATGTTGTGAATTGAGCTTTTCATTGACGTGGAGGTCGGTGCATATAGTAAACGCTGCACTGCCTGAGGCTGGTGCGCCAACACGTCCTACTGTACAGTCTTCCTACTGTACGGCAGTGTTGAGCAAGTTCATACTTCTCATGAACTAGTTCAGGAGTCGGCAACCTAAAATGTTGAAAGAGCCACATTGGACCAAAAACACAAAAAACAAATATGTCTGGAGCCGCAAAAAATGAGTCTTGTATCAGCCTTAGAATGAAGGAAACACATGCTGCATGTTTCTATATTAGTTATAACTGGGTACTCAGCTGCAAATGTAGCCAATGTCTTTCCACGTGACTCTTTTTGTTATTGGACAACTTTTCGCTACAGAGCAAACATTTAGGCAACGAATGCAAATGATTCACTCCAAGAAACGTTGAATCCTCTACGGAAGAGTATCAGGGCCATGCAGGAGAAAAAATATTTGAGAGGGGAAGATTTTTTTTTATTGTGCACTTCGAGAAAAAAGTTGAAATGTTGAGAAAAAAGGCAAAATTTCGACTTTTTTCTCGAAATTGTTTTTCAACATTAATCTCGACATTTCAACTTTTTTCTCGACATTTCGACTTTTTTCTCGACATTTCGACTTTTTTCTCGACATTTCGACTTTTTTCTCGACATTTTGACTTTTTTCTCGACATTTTGACTTTTTTCTCGAAATTATATTTCAACATTAATCTCAAAATTTCAACTTTTTTCTCGACATTCCAACTTTTTTCTCGACATTTAAACTTTTTTCTCAAAGTTCACAATAAAAAGAAATCTTCCCCTCTCAAATATCTTTTCTCCTGCATGAACCTGATACTCTTCAGCATTGGAAAACGTTCAGAATGTTTGTGTCATGTTTGTCCTACAGGAACATTTGATGAAAACAAAAAATATATTTCCCTCCCCTATCTATTTCCATTTTCAAATATTTCTGAAAAAGCTCCAGGAGCCACTAGGGCGGCGCTAAAGAGCCGCATGCGGCTCTAGAGCCGCGGGTTGCCGACCCCTGAACTAGTTAAAAGTTCAGTTCACATAGTTTAAAAATGAATAGTTCACGTTCATAGTTCACCGTTTTCACTTTGAACTAGTTCAAATTCAGTTCATTTCAATATTTTTAGGTGATAAGTACGAATGAAACGCCCCCCTATCCTAAAACTGTTCCCTGTAGACAATCATGTACAGGACTGTCTCAGAAAATTAGAATATTGTGATAAAGTTCTTTATTTTCTGTACTGCAAAAATGTCATACATTCTGGATTCATTACAAATCAACTGAAATATTGCAAGCCTTTTATTATTTTAATATTGCTGATCGTGGCTTACAGCTTAAGAAAACTCAAATATCCTATCTCAAAAAATTTGAATATTCTGGGAATCTTAATCTTAAACTGTAAACCATAATCAGCAATATTAAAATAATAAAAGGCTTGCAATATTTCAGTTGATTTGTAATGAATCCAGAATGTATGACATTTTTGTTTTTTTAATTTCATTACAGAAAATAAAAGGACTTTATCACAATATTCTAATTTTCTGAGACAGTCCTGTATTGTCTTAGTGGCTTTTCAACTTTACTCAGGCCCCGTTTACACATTTACAAAAACGGATATTTCCCCCTCTACGTTTTGAAAAATTCCATTGTTTACACGAACCTGCATGAATACGCTGTTAAGGTGCTATGAGCAGCCAAACCTGCAGGGGGCAGTGTAACGAGAAGATAAAGTCATGCTAGCCAATCAGAATCCTGGAAAAAAACGTCAACAAATGACACGTGTGAAGCCTGAATAATATGGTTCCACGTTAAATCGACGGCGTAGCCTACGTACGGTGTGCGTCGCCGCGTAGCCTACGCCGTAGCTCTGCGTTGGTGTAACGCGGAACCATAAATCAGCCTGGACTGCCAGTTACTTCCAAGACGGAACGAGAGTCTTTCGTTTGGAGTGACAGAGAAGTGGAGTTACTTTTAAGTGTGACTTTAGAATATAAAACAGGTAAAATACAAGAAAATATTGACGGTGGCCAAACAAATTGTAAACACAGGTCGCAGTCATGACGCTGGTGACGTTTCTGTTGCATAATGTGATGTTCTGAAGCCCAAATCTCCGTTTTCCTCCGTTTAGACGCAAACGTGAAAACGGAGTTTTTGAAAATCTCCACTTTGGCTGGAGCTTTCAGAAATGATCGTTTTTAGTGACTTTGAGCTTCGTTTTCGTGTAAACGAACGACCAAAACGCATGAAAACACCACCGTTTTTGCTCTGTGTAAACGGGGCCTCAGAGGTTGTAAATCTCCAACAATGTGGTCCATTATCAGTTTGTCTCCCAGTCGCAGGTAAACCCTCCCCCTGAAGGAGCAGCAGTGACTGGGGTCGTTTGGGGCTGTTGGGTCTTCTTGGTCTTTCCTGAGGACTTTGTTTGATTGTCAAGGACTCAAACTGGACGGATGCTTTAACTCCACATGACGTTTTAGATTTGAAGTTGACGAGGCAGATGCTCGGACTTGTTTTCTCAGAGCAGGTGGACATAATTTGCACAGAAAGGTTAGATTTCTACCGTCGAACTGTTTGGGAGACGATGTGTAAAATTCCTGCAGATAATCATAAGCGGATCATCATCTGCGTCTGCAACGTCTCTCTCTTCACTGGTCATGTAAAGATGCATCGGGCTCGGGACGCCGTTGCCATGGAGCCGGTGCCCGTTGTTATGCTAGTGTGCACTGCATTGTGGGTAATGTAGTGTGAAGTCGTCGTCTCGTTGAGTATTTTAAGTGTGGTTAAATGAGAAGGAGGATTATTCCGTAATAATTGGACCTAAACAGTCAAGCTGAAACTCACATAATCTGAACAGTTCAAATTCCAGTTCATGATCTGCAGAATGAACAAGTTCACGTTCAAGTTCTTTATTTGCAAATATGTTGCGTTCAGTTCAACGTTCCCACAGAAATGAACGCGTACATGCACAACACTGCAGTACAGTCCATGACGACGCCAACTCTGCCATGCTGCTGTTCATTATTTATTTCCAACCCTGCAGGAGGAGGTGGAGGACTGAGGGCGGTTTCTAGCAGGTAAAGCAGTGAGGAACTGATGGAGCCATATGGCCGACCTGCTATTTATGTAGAACTGGTCTGATTAAGTCAGGTCTGGAGGCCCCAGAGTACGGCGTTTAGTTGATGGTGACTGGAGTGGGCCACTAGGACGCCGCCGCGCCCGACGGTGCCCGATGCACGAGAGCTACACAACGCTCCCCCGAGAGGGCCGCCTTGTTTTTGTGCCTTCGTTAACGAAGACACACTAATGTACGTCTTACTATAAGTGGATCACAAGTGTGGAAAGTGCGTGGAGCTCCGGGTCTTCATCAATCAGACCCTGGATGTTTATTGATTGCTTCTGCACACATTATGACATGCGAGAGGTGCTATGACTCCTCATGCTGGAGTTGTTGGAAAGGATGATTGATGCTCGGGAAGAAGTTTTTTGTTAAATAGCTGCATAATAACTCACCAACCACACCTGAGAGTTAAAATCCCACTCCTGTTGTCATTGATCTCCTTAAACTCATCGTGTTACTCAAAAAAAAGAGAACAATTAACCCTTTTGCCAAGCCCTCCTGTTGCTAGGTCGGACAAAACTGTCCAACCTGATCTCACAAAAATCCGTGAAATGCCCACGACCTCTCACCACTATTTTCCGTGGTATATACACGGAAAATGATATAATTCCGTGTTAGCACCACGGATATTGTACCATGCAAAGTCAATGGGATTCGTGGTCGTGATATATACACGGATTATGACATTATTATTATTTATATATTATTCTTTGTTATAGTGGCTAAATTATGAGTTTTTGTCACGCAAGGTACTGTTTGTTACTGTCATTTTGTAAAAGCATGTTTTTAACGCTGTTTTAGGAGTGTTTTATTTAAGTTTTTTATGGGAACACCACGGATATAGTCAATGGGATCCGTGGTCTTGATATATACTCTCCCGTCCACTTCCGTTGTAAAAACAGGGTTTTACATCACTTTATTTCTAATTATTGGACCAAAGAAAATCAACAGCAATTAGATATAAATAAAAAGTACTTCAGGTACCGTGTAGTGAGTTTAAAAAACTGAGGTTTAGCTGATAGCACGGTGGAAGGTGTAGTTTACTGTTTTTGGATGAAATGTATTCCTGTGATTCTCTCTTTTACACATTGCGTAGCCATTTTAAGATAAATAAATAAACGCTTCCGCGGTTGTAGCTATGGTTGTAGCTGCTGCTGAGGCGACTTTGTTTTGGAAGTACGGATCGGATTTCTGCCAGTTTGGGGATAAAAATACGCTGCACCCTCACGACACTACAAGTGTTCCTTTTTACTGAAACAAAGTTTAAAAAATAATCCAGTGTTGATACAAGGCAAGTAAAAACTAGGCTTTTTCCATTTATGTGAACGAGAGAGACAGCTGTTTGCTCCAATCGGATAAACCGGATGTAGCAACAGAGGATGATGTTTCTGATTGGTCAGTCAGGGACCAATCAGAAGGCTGACAAAAAGGTCAAATTGCAACATAAGATGATGTATCTTGCTTTGAAATGTTAATAGACCAGGAGGATAAAACGTCTCCTCGTCTAGACCAGAGTTTTGAGTTTCTGACTAAAGAATTTGCAGAGCTGGGAATCTTGCAGGGTCACTAGTGATGTGATGGATCATGTGAGCCACTGCTTTGACAATATTATCAGCTAGCAACGTGGCGCTAATGTTAACCAAGCATTAGTGGCTTCATGGCTGCTATCTCTAGCGACAACCCAGATCAGGAATCAGGAACTAAAGTCAAAGATGAAGCTCACAGAATCTCATTCTTACGATCAGATAGAACCAGAACGCGTTAGTAGCTTCCTCCTCGTTTTCTGTCCTCTTCTCTCCCTCGTTTGTGCTACTGATCTTTCCTGCTCATCCCACCGGTTTCCTCAGCAGATACAGTACAGTAGCATCGATGCCTCCAACCTTCGGCCCAACTTCCACACCCACCGCTTTTCCACCAAACCGGTTCCAGGGCTGGTTCTGGTTCTGGTTCTGGGCCAGTGCTGAGTTTATAACCAGGCTTTCTGTTTCCACCGACATAGAACTGGCTCCGGGCCATAAGAACCGGTTCCAAGGTAGCACCAACTCTTTGCTGGTCTAGCTCAGGGGTCGGCAACCCAAAATGTTTTAGAGCCATATTGGACCAAAAACACAAAAAACAAATATGTCTGGAGCCGCAAAAAAATGAAAAGTCTTATATCAGCCTTAGAATGAAGACAACACATGCTGCATTTTTCTATATTAGTTATAACTGGGGGAAGATTTTTTTTTTCATTATGCACTTCGAGAAAAAGTCGAAATGTCGAGAAAAAAGTCGAAATGTCGAGAAAAAATTTTAAATGTCGAGATTAAAAAGGAAAGGAAAAAGGAAGAAAAAAAGAGAAAAAAAGAAAAAAAAGAAAAAAGGGGAAAAAAGAAAAAAAGGGAAAAAAAAGAAAATAAAAAGGTCAAACATTCTGGAAAAAGCTCCAGGAGCCACTAGGGCGGCGCTAAAGAGCTGCATGCGGCTCTATAGCCGCGGGTTGCCGACCCCTGGTCTAGAGGAAAGAACCGCTTACGTCAGCGGAGGGGGTGGAGTTATTAACACCAACGGCAACAGCAAGACTGGGAGACGGAGACATTTTCAAATAAGAATGAATCTGGATGCAGCAAAGCATCATGGGAGGAGGAGGAGACAACCTGTCTTTTAGAGATGTGTCCACGGAGGAGCTACGTGGACCAAGTCCTGTTAGAGCAGATACCTGGTTGTTGATGCAACTTTCACGGGAACGCAGAAACGTAACTGGCGTTTGCAGCGATGGAACTGACGTTTAATAGTGCGGCTCCCCTTAGCACGAGCTGTGGAAAAACAAACCGGTTCTCAGCTGGTTCGCAAGTTCAACGAGTTGTGAACCAGAACCAGCCCTGGAACCGGTTTGGTGGAAAAGGGGTACATGAGACTCCACAGCTGGAGCACCGATGGATTCATTTACTCCCGACACATCCCATAATACATGCAGACACCTTCACGAATAAAGTTATGTCTTTCTAATTAAAAACAAAAGCAAAACAAATGATGTCTAAAACGGCAAACGTAACCCTGGCAAGGATGGATGTGGATTTCTTCCCCTTGAACTGAACCTGAACCCCAACGCACACAACAACTCATCGCCCCCTAAATATGCTAATCTGGCTATGTTTCCAGCTTTTCTGTGAAGGTCAGTTCTGGAGAATTAAAGTCTCCGGGGCTTAGGCAGCGGACAGGATTCTGGCACATCAAAAACATTTCTCGCAAAGGGAAAGAGAGAAGAAGAAGAGGAAGAAGAAGAAGGAAATAATCAACGTGATAGCAGGCGTGACGTCTGGACTCGTGTGTTTCCTGCCGGGGATGGGGAGCTGCGCGGGTCAGACCGAGGTGCCGTGTTTAGAGAACATTTACCCTAAAAACAACAACACATGCCACACTAAACCATAAAAGCTGGGATGCCTGTGGGTGCGACGCCAGACCCATTTCAATTACTGAAAAAAAAAGCGGAGATGTGGATGCCGGTTCAGAGGTCGCAACCAGGCTAAGAAATTATCCCATTAGCTGAGGGGAGGAAAAAATCACGGAGGCAAAAGCTAGAAACCTCATTTAAGAAAATACCCTTAAGCCCAGATGAGAATGTAGACGGAGAAATGAAGCGGGCTTATATCTGCAGCTCTCTAGGAAAACGCACTTAGTAAAAATGGTGAAATTAGACTTTGTCCATAAAAGTTACTCTTGCTTGTAAAGCACATGTGGCTTTTCTTTTTGTTCTCCAACCTTCGGCCCGACTTCCACACTTAGCCCTTTTCCACCAAACCGGTTCCAGGGCTGGTTCTTACGGTGGCCGACAAAGGACAAACGCACTGCAACGGCCTAATGTGTCTCAGTTAAGGAAAACGACTTCAAGTACAGAAACGATTCAAATTCACAAACTCAAAACGAGGTACAAAAAGAGGAACGTAGTGCAAATGAAAAAACGTGCTGCAAAAAACAAAGACAAATGCAGCATCATCAAACGCTGCAAATAGAGAAACGATGCAAAGCACAAAACGATATAAAACAAGAAACCATCTTCAAAAGAAAAACGCTTCATAACCGGTCACTACAACCGGAAGTGGGCGCATAATGTGATTTTTATCTATATTTATATACGATGTTTATATCACTGTACAATGCTGCACATTACGAGACGTTTCTTTATTATAGGAAAAAAAGGACAGGGTTTATGTTATGGAAGACTGTGACAAGAGGGCTTTTTAATGTACTATTATATCAGTATGTGTATCATGTGCAGCCTTGTATCGTCTGGTGTAACGTTAAAATATAATAATGAAACGTCTCGTAATGTACAGCGTTGTACAGAGATATAAACATCGTATATAAATATAGTCAGATAAAAATCACATTACCGTTCCCGCTGTATGTTTAAACCATGGATGTAAACACTGTGGTTCAGTCAGCAGCGCCCCCTGCAGGTTTGGAGCACTTCCGGTTGTAGTGACCGGTTATGAAGCGTTTTTCTTTTGAAGATGTTTTCTTGTTTTATATCGTTTTGTGCTTTGCATGGTTTCTCTATTTGCAGCGTTTGATGAAGCTGCATTTGTCTTTGTTTTTTGCAGCACGTTTTTTCATTTGCACCACGTTCCTCTTTTTGTACCTCGTTTTGAGTTTGTGAATTTGAATCGTTTCTGTACTTGAAGCCGTTTCCCTTAACTGAGACGCATTAGGCCGCTGCAGTGCGTTTGGCCCTTGTCGGCCACCGTAGGTTCTGGACCAGTGCTGAGTTTGGAACTGGGCTTTCTGTTTCCACTGAGAAAGAACCTGAAAAACCGGTAGCACCAACTCTTTGCTGGGCTTTTATATCTCCAGCTCTTTAGGAAAACGAACTTAGTAAAAAAGGTGAAATCAGACTTTGTCCATAAAAGTTACTCTTGCCTGTAAAGTAGGAATGGGCGATATTTTACCGTTCACGATATACCGTGCAAAAATAATTTGTCATCTCGCGGTAAAAACAATAAATTCCCGTTGATGATGTTTTTGTGTAAATCTGATTTATGGTTCTGTGTTAAATCCACGCACAACGTACGTGAAGGAAGGAAGGAAGGAAGGAAGGAAGGAAGGAAGGAAGGAAGGAAGGAAGGAAGGAAGGAAGGAAGGAAGGAAATGAGCCAGAAAGAAAGAAAGAAAGAAAGAAAGAAAGAAAGAAAGAAAGAAAGAAAGAAAGAAAGAAAGAAAGAAAGACGTGAAGGAAGGAAGGAAACAAGGAAGGAAGGAAGGAAGGAAGGAAGGAAGGAAGGAAGGAAGGAAGGAAGGAAGGAAGGAAAGATATGAGCCCGAAAGAAAGAAAGAAAGAAAGAAAGAAAGAAAGCAAAAAAAAGAAATGAGCCAGAAAGAAAGAAAGAAAGAAAGAAAGAAAGAAAGAAAGAAAGAAAGAAAGAAAGAAAGAAAGAAAGAAAGAAAGAAAGAAAGAAAGAAAGAAAGAAAGAAAGAAAGAAAGATATGAGCCCGAAAGAAAGAAAGAAAGAAAGAAAGAAAGAAAGAAAGAAAGAAAGAAAGAAAGAAAGAAAGAAAGAAAGAAAGAAAGAAAGAAAGAAAGAAAGAAAGAAAGACGTGAAGGAAGGAAGGAAGGAAGGAAGGAAGGAAATGAGCCCGAAAGAAAGAAAGAAAGAAAGAAAGAAAGAAAGAAAGAAAGAAAGAAAGAAAGAAAGAAAGAAAGAAAGAAAGAAAGAAAGAAAGAAAGAAAGAAAGAAAGAAAGAAAGAAAGAAAGAAGTTTTGCAGTACAGATGTAACTCATTTAATTGGTTTTCATCAATTCAATTTAATTGGTGTAGTTTAGTAGCATTTAGTATCTTTTAGAGCAGTGATTTGGGGGAGTTGAATTGGTATTTTTTTTTAATCGTCATTTTTATCGTTTTTCCCCAGGGTGGATTATTTTGCAGGTAGGAAGATAAATGTGTTGAGAAGACAAGAGGGGCGGAAGCATCCCCGATCTCAGCAACACGAGCAGAACAAGCCTCTGACATCAAGTGACAGTGACCTCCGTGTTCCCCCCGTTATTCCGATTTAGCTCCGGCAGCCGCGGGAAGAGCCTCGGCGAGAGTTAATGATTCAGACCAGGATACCTGGTGGGAGGAAAAGCTGGCGGGTAAAAGAACCGGCCCGTAGGAGACGGCCTGCGGGCTCGTGGGAGGCCTTTGTGCCAAACACAGGGCCTGATTCCAGCAACGCCACCGCACAGTGACAGGAAAGAGGGAAGCAGATGAGATACCGGGCCTGTCCTCCTACTCTCCCTGAGATGAGTGTGTGCTCACTCGTTCCTGGGAGAAAACATACGTCTACGGAAACACAGAACGCCGCTGTGCACACACTCGGGCTCATGCATTGTGTAACTGCTGCTCTGAGAGACTCTCCGGGCTCTGGTTTTGGTGGGCAGCTCCGTCCGCGGATGTTTCGGGAACGCTGTGGAGGCATCCACAGTGCAGGCCACACATGAGAGGAGCAGGGGGCCCGACTCGGCCCTTGATTTATCGCAGTGGGTGGCAGAAGCCAGAAGACAGGAATCTTAAAGGGATAGAAAATGGTCTGACCTGTCTGTCATTTTTCTGCCTTTCCAATTTTTCTCCTTTTCCCTGGAGCTGCAGCGAGTACGAAGCCCGACACGCATCCCCCACATGCTAACGCGCGAGCATTTTAACACGCGCCGCGTTTGTTTAGCAGAGTCTGAGGGATCTACGCAACATCCTCCAAAGTCAAGACGCAAAAATAAAACAAACGTAGGGAAAAGCCTCCAGTTTGACTGTTTTTTTTTTGGTGGGGGGGACCGATCATTTTACTTTCTGTCTTCTCTCCAGCTTTGAGAAAAAAAAGCATGGCCCCTTTGATAACATTATCCACACTGGAAAGGCACACATTTGCCTTCTGCAACACGCTTCCACATTCTCCCGGTTGCCATGGCGACGTGCCCTGCAACAGTCATATAAGCAGCAGAAGGAATTTGGATGCAGCCTCCAAATCCCCGACACTGAGGGGGCTCCGGTTGAAGTCTACCTGACTCCCTTAGACACCGTAACAGGGCGGCGATGACAGGCAACGGTCGGGTTTGAACTGAAGGTTCAAACTTTGAACTGTAAAGTATTAGCTGGAATAGATGAGACTTTTGTTGCCGTTTTTAACAGACAAAGGAAAAATCAAGACGATTCACCGATGAAAGAACCGAGCGCGAACGCGCGTCTTCCTCAACCTGATCATCCCGCCTGCATCTGATCATTAGCGCTGGGCACATTGGAGGTTAAACACTTGCATTTTCAGGCTTTGCAGATTTTAATGAGCAGATACATAATTTACTGGCTCAAAAAGACCAGGCAGGCGCGTTGCAGGATTCCTCAGTGAATCTGTCGGCGGTGGCTGAACACATGTCGTGCAAATACAGCGGGGCAAAAAAAGTATTTAGTCAGCCAACAATCGTGCAAGTTCTCCCACTTAAAAAGGTGAGAGAGGCTGTAATTTTCATCATAGGTTCAACTATGACAGAATGTGGGGAAAGAATCCAGGAAATCACATTGTTTTTACAGAATTAATTGGTAAATTCCTCTGTAAAATAAGTATTTGGTCACCTACAAACAAGCAAGATTTTTGGTTTTCACATCATTTCAGATAAGAGATAAGTTCATCCAGTCCTACTTTCCTACTTTCATGTTGGACGCAGCTGGAGATGTTAAATCGTGGTAATCGTTATGTGATGGAAAATTTAGCCTTGGTCACTTGATTAAACCAAAACTACTGAGCAGCAAAGTATAGCCTTGGTCACACTAAGTTTGCAGACTCCTAGTCTGCTCAAAAAATATTAACACTGACCTTAAAGGTGTTTTTGTTTACTTGAATCGTAAGAATGAATCATCCTTTATGCCTCAAAATCATTAAGCTTCCAATGTTTCATCGTGATTCTGTATGGAGACGCCTGATGTTCAGGATGTTCTGAACCTTAAATGTAGTGAAATCTGGATCATCTCTCAGGTCTTATTCTCGGTAATTTACAGGACTTTCTCAGAAAATTTGAATATTGTGATAAAGTTCTTTATTTTCTGTAATGCAATTAAAAAAACAAAAATGTCATACATTCTGGATTCATTACAAATCAACTGAAATATTGCAAGCTTTTTATTATTTTAATATTGCTGAAGCTGTAAGCCATGATCAGCAATATTAAAATAATAAAAAGGCTTGCAATATTTCAGTTGATTTGTAACGAATCCAGAATGTATGACATTTTTGCATTACAGAAAATAAAGAATTTTATCACAATATTCTAATTTTCTGAAACAGTCCTGTAGATGCTCAGTTTCAGTCCAGTTATTCACTGAGTTGGAAAGAATGTAATAAAGAGCATTTAACGTGTTTTTCCACAACACGTTACACACTTACTGCTGAAGTGAACTTACAGAAAATAAACCTTCAGTTCAAGCCGAGCATGACCTGATGGGTTAAATACTGTCATGAATGTCCGCTAAGACGACTTTCCAGATGTTACATCTGCTTTTCAAGTCTGCGATGGCTGATTTTGTTTGTTTATGCTGTAAAAAGAGAAAGTCTGAAGTCTGAGTGGGTTATTTAGTTTATTATTATTTAGTTAAGGCCCAGTCCCAATCCTCCCCCTACTCCTACTTTTCAGCCCTACCCCTACATTTTGCGCGTTCCCGTGAGGGTAGTGGTGTCCCAATTCCTCTTTGCATCTAGGGTTAGTGCACATATCTAGGGTAGTGAGTATGAATCTGGCCCTTCAGAGCGAGGGTTTTCAGATGCACACTAGCTGACCGAGGGCTAGAAAAATTTCCCAGAATGCTTTTCGTTGTCATTTGCGGACTGAATCAAAAAAAACAACATGGCGGACATTTCTTATTTTTTAGTGAATAAAATCAATATTTTGAGTTAGTTTCTGCATAAAAATGTGTTTTGATTACATTTCTATATATATATATATATATATATATATATATATATATATATATATATATATATATATATATAGTTGTAGATTCATTCAGGTGCAGCTTTGCAAACCTCGGCTGTGCTACCAGTCTCTCTCTCCAAGGTCTTCTGGGAAATATTGCATAATATAATCAGGAGGTTGTATTTACTACATCTCAATGCCGGGTAAAAACCGGTATTCTTCTCTCCCATTAACGTCCCGTTACATAAATCATAAAAGAGGTCTTTTTTTTGTGAAGAAATAAAAAAGATTTGATGACATTTAAATAAAAATACACGGATGTCATTACAGTTCATGGGAAGCAGAGCGGCTGTGATTACGGGGAGTGAAAATGATGTCACTGCAGAATAACAACCAGTTAGACTGCCGTCCCGATCTGGAAATGCTCACTGACCTTTTAAACAGATAAGGAAACAGGAGAAAGCACATCTCTTATTAAGAATGCACCCAACTTTCTCCATCACCTGACATATTGCAGAGGTGCAGCCATGACACACACACACACACACACACACACACACACACACACACACACATATGCGCGCACACACACACATGCACGCACACAAACCACCTGGCAGAACTGCTTGAACCGCCCCCCTTCCCTTCTCCTCCCTCTGACAGCTGGCCTGAAATGACAATTTCAAAGCCTGAATATTAAAGGTCTGGAAAGTCACTTTAATCTGATTACCTATCGGCTGCAAATCACCGCACGGAAAACTTTATCGACCCGAGAGCAGTGAGAAAAAGGGTAAAAATACATCTCGTGCACATTTTTTGACAAATGCGATGATGAATGGAAGTTAACCGGTGGACGGAAAATAAGTGCAGCTGTCTTTCTTTCTTTTTCTCTTTTTTTTTAAGATGGAGAGAAATGTTTCCACAGGTGATATTAACACTATCCATCACTTATGTGCCACTACTGCTCATGCATGATCCATCAGGGAGATTTGTTATCATGCAGCTTGTGTAATAATGTTTACTGATGGTGCTTCAAACGGAGGGAACATCTGAGGAAATTCACGCCGCAGACATCCGACTTCGTCATCGACTGCTAACAAACTAACATCAGAGCATTTAGTTGCTTTCGTGGACGAAAATTATGACTAAATATCGTCGTCAATGAACCTTTATCACCTGAGGAAAAGGAGACGAGACGCAATGAAAATGCTGGATAATTAAATATATAATGCAATATCGTAGAGGAATAAAAACCAGACTAAAATGTAGATTACAAAATAAAAACTCTGCTAAAATGTGTCTTCATTTTCGTTGACCAAAACGAGACGAAATGTTCTACCAAAGATCCTTAATGTCCATGTTTTTAGTAGTTTCCTGCAGTTTCTGCAGCTGCAGAGTTAGAGGCTGATGCCGTTAACGCAGAGCTCTAGGTTCACGTTATTAAAAACGAAGTTACAGAGAGAAACGCAGGGATCTGCTCTGGGGCTGGAGAAGAAGAAGAAGATCCATCTTTGGATCCACTTTCCTACATAGACGTGAAAAAGAAAACCCAATGTGTCGTCGAAAAAGAAAAAGATGAGGAGAAATGCGGAAAAATAAATATTTTGTAAACTCAAATTAGAGTCTTCTGTATCTGGAATGAATGTATTCTTGAGTCTATAAGGTAACAATAATATAATAGTAACATAACCTTGTTTGAATTGTAAAATGGGTTTGGCTAAATACAATCTCTGACTAAAATGGTCCTGGACAATTCTGACTAAAATAAGACTATTGGCGCTTTTACACTAGTACCTACTCAGCCCGACTCGCCTTGCCCTCGTTTCTTTTCAATACCCAGATCAGAAGTAGGACAACAACACTAAAGATGTAGAACCTGGAGAAGATGATAGATGTGCTGCTGGGTCTGTGGCTTGTGTTTGATATCAAGTTAAAAAATGAGAGTGAGAGAAGCTTCAAGGGGCAACGCTTTTTAAATTCTTTTAGTTTGTCTCGGCGCTGCTGAAAAGTCCGTTGGTAGCCGTGAGCAGCTATGAAGAGACAGAACTCATCTGTACCTGGAGTGTGATGACATCACAGCCCGACTCAGCAGCTTAGAACCTCAGCAGAATAGATACAGAAAAAGTATCTACTCGGCACGTTAGAACCCTAGTGGGAAAGAACCAAACCAGGTGGAGGCGAGCAGAGTAGGTACTAGTGGAAAAGTGCCATAACATCCTCAGACTTTTAGTCGACTGAAACTTGACACGACTAAAAGGAGAATGAACGTGACTAAAACTAATAAAAACTAAAATGATAGCTTGACCCAAAGACTAGATTAAAACTAAAATTGAAACCGGCTGACAAAAACAACACTACAGAGCGCCACTTGGAGCCGCCTCGGTCCAGCCGTCGCTGCCGCTGACATTGACTGCGTTTCCAGCATCAATAACCCTTTTAAAACCAGAATATTGGCAATAACCCGAATTTGCACGGCCATGTAAACACCAATAACCCCTTTGAATAACCTGATTTTGCTCATATTCCGGTTTTTAAAAACCTGAATATGAGCCCTGGGTTACTCCTTTTAAAACCCGAATATTCAGTCATGTAAACGCCAAACGGAATATCCCCATCAAACGGAACATGAATTTGTTTTCTGCACATGTTCTGTTCACAAGGAATCCTGGTCTTTAGAGTCCAGGAAGTTCTTATAAACACGGAGAAACAAGACCAGGAGGAGACTAATCACTTCATAAATGTAATGAAGGATATGAACCAGAGTTGTTATCGTTCACGAAAACGAACGAAATAACGAAAACTAAAATTGAAAAAACAATTTTGTTAACTGAACTAAATAAAAACGAAAATTAAAAGACAAAAACGATAACTAACTGAAACTATATTGCGTTTTTAGAAAACTAACTAAAACGAACTGAAATTATAGATATAATTTCCTCCGTTTTCGTCCCTGTCAATATAAGCCTCTTGGTATGATCAATTTATTCTGCTCTGGCCGTTTATCTCCAACTGGCAGCTACGGCACCTGAACGCCTCACGGTCCGTGACGTCAAAACTAAAACTAATAAAAACTAAACTAAAACTAAGCATTTTTGAAAATATAAAAACTAATAAAAACTAACAAACCCACACTAAAAATGAATTAAAACTAACTGAATTGAAGGAGAAAAAGTCAAAACGAAATAAAACTAAACTAAAATGAAAAATTCAAAACTATTATAACCCTGATATGAACATTTCTGCATTTGTAGACGGTAGAAAGTACGAGGATAGCGAGATTAAAAAGAAGGTGAGCGAAAAGTTGCACGAAGCAGCATTTGTTTTGAATTTGGATACAGGAAGAAGAAGCGGAAATTATGGGAATTGCGTCATGATGTTTTCCGTGCGTCGCTGGTTTGATCCAGATATCCCAAATGATTAATTACCATGTAAACGGAATATTCCAAATGTTTCAATAACCGGAATATTAGCAATAACCCAAATTTTGACTGCATGTAAACGTAGTCATTCAGGGTCGTCTTGGTTTCATCCACCTTTCCTCTCCTTCATCAGTAGGGTTGCCACCCGGCCCGTAAAATACGGAATTGTCCTTTATTTGAGAAAAAAATGTTGCGTCCCGTATTGAACTAATACGGGACACGATTTGTACCGTATTTTCATTAACTTTTACACCATATTCTAGTTGAATTATTGAAATAAATTAACTTTTACACCATATTCTAGTTGAATTATTGAAATAAATTAACTTTTACACCATATTCTAGTTGAATTATTGAAATAAGTTAACTTTTACACCATATTCTAGTTGAATTATTGAAATAAGTTAACTTTTACACCATATTCTAGTTGAATTATTGAAATAAATTAACTTTTACACCATATTCTAGTTGAATTATTGAAATAAATTAACGTTTACACCATATTCTAGTTGAATTATTGAAATAAATTAACTTTTACACCATATTCTTCACCTGTAGCTATATTCTACATCTGGACTGATGTGGACATACGTAGCATAGGAGGATATTTCAGTTGCTATATGGTTGTCTGTCTCTACAGTCATGCAAGTTCAATGCTATTAAAGCACTTTAAACTTTAAATCAAAGCATTTAGTTTTTTCATATAAAATAAACACATTTTTATTCAGTTTAGAAGTTTTGGGGCTTTTTTTTGGCTCCTGCGCTGCTGAAATCAGGACGTCCCTTATTTCTATTTCTGAAAGGTGGCAGCCCTATTCATCAGTAACCAGCGGCTGGTATTCTGCAGAGTCTCGTGGATCGGGAAACGGGGCGTCCTGGACGCGGCACACCTGTGGTGGCGGGCGGGATGAGCCCTGATGAAAAGCTCAAATCTGCATGCAGCCCGCCGCGGTGCACATGTCGGGGAGGCAGCTGTTTGTAGCGACAGCTGAACGGGGCAGGTGGTGTTTTAGTCAGAAAACACTTTGAAACAGTTGACTGGTCGGAGTGAGGATGTCACACGACTGGCGAGGCGTCAGCCTGTTCCACAACTCATTAGTGGAGGTACGGGGGGAGCAGCCAAACAGCTGTGGGACGTTTTACTCCCGGCTTCGAATCAGCCGCCTGGACCTGAGCGGCTGCTTCCTGTGACCTCCCGCCTGCATCTGTTGCTGGGAAATAACACTTACAGAATTACCGCCGTAGCAGATCATTCTGCCCAGTGGCGTCAATTCAGTGGAAGCTAAGGTACGGCAAGGTTACGAGTCCCAGAACTTAACTAGAGTATCAATCAACACGTCCAGCAAATACTCATCACAGAAGTTTATGTAGCTTATCTGTGTGGTCAAGAAAACTGGAACTTTTTCAAATGCAGTCTCGCTCACTGCAAAAACTCTAAATCTTACCAGGAATATTTTTCTTATTTCTAGTTAGAATGTCTCATTTTTAGTCAAAAACATCTCATTACACTTAAAACAAGACTCATTACCAGAAAAATAACTTATTTGACAATTTTCACCTGTTTCAAGTAGATTTTCACTTGAAATAAGTAGAAAAATCTGCCAGTGGAACAAGATTTATCTTCTCATTACAAGCAAAAAAAATCTTGTTCCATTGGCAGATTTTTCTACTTATTTTAAGTGAAAATCTACTTGAGTCTTGTCTTAAATGTAATTAGATTTTTTTTGACTAAAAATTCGACATTTTAACTAGAAATAAGACAAATATTCTTGTTAAGATTTTGAGTTTTTGCAGTGTAGCAATATTTACTTTCAATTTGATCAGCTACACTGCAAAAACTCAAAATTTCACCAGGAATATTTGTCTTATTTCTACTTAAAATGTCTAATTTTTAGTCAAAAAATCTCATTACACTTAAAACAAGAGTCATTACCAGAAAAATAACTTATTTGACCTGTTTCAAGTAAATTGTCACTTGAAATAAGTAGGAAAATCTGCCAGTGGGACAAGATTTATCTTAGTACATGCAAAATCTTGTTCCACTGGCAGATTTTTCTACTTATTTCAAGTGAAAATCTACTTGAAACAGGTGAAAATTGTAGTTTTTTCCAGCGATGAGTCTTGTTTTAAGTGTAATGAGATTTTTTTTGACTAAAAATGAGACATTTTAACTAGAAATAAGATATTCTTGTTAAGATTTTGAGTTTTTGCAGTGAATAATAATTAGTGAAATCGATCATGTTGTTCTGATTTGCATTTGTAGTTATTCTATATGTATTAAGTAATAGAATAATCAATACAAAGAGACACAGAGTAATTCCATAAATGTATTTAGGCACAACCTAAGGGGCTATGGCATTTTTGAGCAGAAATGGCCAAGAACAAAAAAGATGTCAAGGTGTATCAGTGTCGAAGGTGAAACTGTGGAACCGCCTGGATGAGGAACTAAAAAAAAGTAGCTCAATTTACAAATTAAAAAAAATTATAAATCTAAAATAATAGATAAATATAGAAAACTAATATAAATTATCTTCATATTAAACTGTCTAAATTATGCAACTTTCAGCTGTCCTCAATCGTGAGTAACCAAATTTATTTTCTTCTCTTCTTTGTTCATTTTCTTTGTTTTGTTCGTTCGTTTTGTTTTCTTCTTATTAGTATCTTTTTGTTTCTGAAGGCTGCCTTTTGTTGAAAAGGATAGGCAAAATAAGCCATGAGGCTTCAGCCTATACCTTTTTGGTCAAAAAGAAAAAAAAAAAAAAAGGAAATGTGTACATATATATAATATATATATTTATACCTGTGTGTATACATATACAGTGTGCATATGCAAACATCTTAAAATGTAAATGACCAAAACAAAATAAACTAAACTAAACTACCGTATTTTCTGGACTATAAGCCGCTACTTTTTTCATAGGTTTTGAACCATGCAGCTTATACAAAGGTGCGGCTATTCTGTGGATTTTTCTTCCACTGCTAGGGGGAGTGCTAACCGGAATTAGAATAAAAACTAAAACAAAATAAATGCAAAGAAGAATATGCTACTTCTTCTTTAGCAGATAGAAGTAGAAGCAGATTTCAAACAGATAAATAGATAAATAAATACCGGTTATTTTCTCTTGGTTCTGTCCCGTTTTAATCAGCAAAGTTGCTGCCGTGTTAAAAGACACTGTTAGGAAAGATCTATTTAGGTACAAACATGTACATCATTTACAGTTCAAAATCCTTCTGTACATGTAGTAAATGTCTAATCTAACAACATAAATACCTGCGGCTTGCATATCTTTTTTTCTAAATAGAGCGGATGCGGCTTATATATCTTTTTTTAATGTTTTTTTTTTTTTAAATAGAGCTGATGTGGCTTATATACAGGTGCGGCTTATAGTCCAGAAAATACGGTATTTAAAAAAACAAACACTTACATTTAACCCTTGAAGCCAAGGTGTGGTGGCTGCCGTACTTTGGCATACCCAATTGACGCCCCTGATTCTGCCCCCCCCCCCCGGCCCCCCGGCCCCCCCCGGACCACCGGCCCCCCCGGCCCCGACTCCAGCATCCTCTTCCAGAGCCCAAGGCCGCTGCGCCGGTGCTGCCTCCCCGAGTCTCGCCCAGCTAATTAAGGGGGCTGTTTCTGAAGTGCTCTCGCAATTTTTTAGTTTTTTTTTTGTTTATTTGTGTATCACCGAAAACCCCCCGTGCAAATTACACAGACCAAAGGCTTGTCTCAACTTCTAATCTAATCACGCCTACCGCGAGCCCCCCGTTTCCCGGTGTCAGTTCGCCTTAATGAGGCCCGGGTCTGAGCCGTGGCCATTAGTGGAGCTCAGCGGCGAGACGGGCCCCCCGGACCCCCCCTAGCGGGTTGTAAACCCCCCCCAGCTCTGCAGAACACGGGTGACATTTGAAAACATACAGTATCACAGATGAACGCATTAAAAGCTGCACTTAGACGACATAAAAAGGGAGTGCCAGGTACGGCATGAGTAGATTACGGAGCTCATTCTCCGTGACACAAGCACCAGGCAACGCTCCGGGTTCAGGCCGTGTCAGCTGTTAAGTGCACAAACTTTCATGTATAATGGGCATATTAATGCAGGGGGTGTTTATTATCACTATCAGCACCGCGGTTTAATGCCACTTACCTTTTATATCAGCCGGCATTTTATGAACTGGCAGTGTTTTGCCTTGGCCAGTTGCACTAACATCCCCATTAGTGCAATAATCACACACACAAGGTCCCTATACTATTCGTTCTCCATGCAACTTTCATTAATTCAGATTCGGAGAGGAATTTAGTGCACTTTCCCCGTTTCCAATCTGGAGTGCTTTTGAATTCCGCTCACTGCACCCGTTTCTGTGTCATCAGCCCACTCAGAGCCTGAATAATTCATAACAATATTTATTAGCACTCTGAGGTACAATTAGATGAATTGGGATTAAGAATTGGCTCGTCTGTGGAAGAGAAAGTGGAGCAGCTCCGCCGATGGATTTGGGCAGGCGTAGCTCTAAAACATTATCAAAATAAAGCCAAGCAGATTAATTCCCTTTTCTGTACCCCCAACACACACACACACACACACACACACTTGTGTTTAAAAGACGATACTTAATATTCCATCTGCGAGAGTAAATCAGAGATGACAAGTTAAAACAGGGGCAGAGCAGCGGACTCACGTCGTGACTTAATCTCCAATTCTTTCCAACATTCCTTTCTCTTTTTTACCGAAACCTTAATAGAAAGGATGTCTTTTTTTTTTTTGTATCTTTTTTTTTTTCTCCATTATTTGATCAGCTGGACACTTGAACTAAAACCGATTGGGAGGGCTGGACTTGGGGATGTCGCGGTGGGATGTCCTGCTAAGACAACACATCCAGATATTTAAACAGCATAAAGGTCATGTTGATCTGCAGCTCTGCAGCATCTGCATCAAAATGTCGTTATAAAACACTCATTCAGAAGTCTGTGTCATTAAGATTTTGTGAGCAACTTGTGTGAGTTTTATTTTGGCGCCAGAGGACCGACATTCTGCATCCTTGCATCCTTTCAATATTTCATGATACATATTTGGCATTATCCACTGCTAACAAACTAAGTGAGGGTTGATTTGAGGACGTAGCTTCATTTGTTGAGGCTAAAGCTGCTTTCGTCAACGAAAATTATGACTAAATATCGTCGTCAACGAACCTTTATCACCCGAGGAAAACGAGACGAGACGCAATGACAATGCTGGTCATGTGACGATAATGATAATTAGGGCCCGAGCACTGATGGTGCGAGGACCCTATTGTATCTGTAGGAATTGTTATTCTTCTGACAAAAGGAGGGCCTTTTTGCCAAATTTTGCACGCAAGCCAGGCCTGGGAAAAATTTGATATTTAATGGTTTGCATTAATGGGCGTGGCCTAACGGCTCAACAGCGCCCCCTAGAAAACTTTGTGCCTCAAGCCCCACAATACGGTTTGACGTACATGCACGAAAATCGGTACAGACCTGCATCATGTCGCAACTTAAATAAAAGTCTCTTGGCGCCATGGCCGAAACTGAACAGGAAGTCGGCCATTTTGAATTAATCGTGTAATTTTGGCGCAATTTATGCCACTTCTTCGGCCGTTTATACGGCCCGAACCGTAATGTGCACCCAGGTGTGTTATACATCAAAATGTGCGTCTCGATCCTGCGACGATGCACATTACTTTTCTCAGTCAAAAGCATTACCGTGGCGACGATAGATGCCAAAAAGCGCGCCCCCCTTCATCTGATTGGTCCATATTTGATAGTTCCTACTTTCTGCCATAACTTTTGAATGGTTTGACATAAAGACTCGTGGGTGGTGTCATCGGACTCGGTTTTGAGTCCTTGAACATAATTGGTGCAAATTAGCCCCGCCCCTTCTTCTGATTGGTTGATATTTCATAGTCACTATTTTCTGCCATAACTTTTGAATGGTTTCACATAAAGAGTCATGGGTGGTGTCATCGGACTTAGTTTTGAGTCCTTGATCTTTATGGGTGCAAAATTGCACGCGCGAGGGCCCGTTCTTCGCTGCTTGCAGCTTTAATTATTATTATTCTCACAACTGTGACGGTTTCAGCTGAAACAGCAGGAAGATGATGCTTTTATCAGCTCATCTGGTGGGCAGATGAGATGGTTGTGATATTTATTTACAGCTCGTTACACGGACGGGTGTCAGAACCAATCCCGGTTTAATTAATCCCCCGTTTAAACTGAACTGAAATGGGTTCGGTTTTACTCGAGAAACAGGGCCGTTGGGGTCGCCCCACCAACAACACTTCGTTCTCCCTCCACCGTTTGAATGAAGTTGTTTCGTCAACTAAAATTATGACTAAATATCATCGTCAAAGAACCTTTAGCACCTGAGGAAAACGAGACGAAATGAAAATGCTGGTCATGTGACGATAACGATAATTAAATATATAATGCAATATCGTCGACAAATAAAAACCAGACTAAAATGTAAATTACAAAATAAAAACTCTAAACTAAAAAATGTGTCTCCATTTTCGTTGACCAAAACAAGCTTCTTGCTAGTGATAGCCACAGCTATCATACTAGACATGCCACGAGTGGTCATTTCACCCTGCCCAAACCTAAAACCGATGCACTAAAAAGAACAGTAATGTACAGGGCAGTTACTTACTGGAATAGACTTCCAGAAATTCTTATTTCAACTAGTGGCAGAGTTGGCTTCAAGAGGAAACTAAGAAAGGAAGTTCAAAAGAAACTGGTTGTTTTAGATCGTGTCTAATGGTTTTAGCCGTTTTTTTGTTTTTGTATTTGCCTCATTTAGTATGCACTTATTTATCTTTAGTTGTACTTGGATTTATCTTTAATCTATCTGTTTTTGGTTATTTGTTTTTTTCATTTTCGTTTTTTCATTTAGGAAAATTCATTTTCTTTTTTTTCATTGTTTTCTGCCTCTTATTATCTTTAGTTTTTATTAGTTTTTGTTTTTTGTCTTGTTTTTCTTTTTAGTTGTTTTTTTCTTTGTACTTGTTATCTACTTTGTTTTATTCTGTTTAACTAACATTTTATATTCTACTGTAAAAGTTTTTTAGAAATGTATATTTGTACTGTTGGACCCCAGGAAGATTAGTTGCTGCTGAGGCAGCAACTAATGGGGATCTGAAATAAATAAATAAATGAATAAAAATAAGACGAAATGTTCTACCAAAGATTCTTAATGTCCATGTTTTCAGTAGTTTCCTCTGGTTTAATTTTTTATTTAGAGGTTAGAGGCTGATGCCGTTAACGCAGAGCTCAAGGTTCACGTCCATTAAAAACAAAGTTGGATCCACTTTCCTACATAGAGGTGGAAAAGAAAACCCAATGTGTCGTGGAAAAAGAAAAAGATGGGGTGAAATGCGGAAAAATACATATGTTGTAAACTCAAATTAGAGCGATGATACATATTTGGCATTATGGCCCTTTTTTAGGTTCTGTGACGGATTTTTTCCACATGTGCGACACATCACACCTTTAGACACCCCGGTCACGTTAAAGACCAACGGACCGGACGCCGTCACGTCTCTGAAAAGTGTTTCTGCAGCAGAGCGAAGCAGCCGGCTTCTCCCGGAGTGCACACGAGGACAAACGCTGCCCAAGTTATTGGACTCCACAAAACGAATACAGAATGCTGTGAAAGTCGCCCTCAATTGCGGCTTTCACAGCCACTGAAGAAAGTGGAATCTTCTACAGTGGCTGGATCAATCACGCAATCTCAATCAATAGGGCTTCAATCAATCAGCCGCAGCACAGGGCTGGCGGAGAATCACAAGGGGGGAAACTTTTTCTTTGGCAAAACATCTGCAGGATCTGCAACTTCAGAGTCCTGACAAAACGGTAAAAACAAACCTTTTAAATCACGGTTACGTCCATCCAACCCCTGAGAATAAAGCGTCTACACTCTAAATAGGTAATTAGGTAATTAAGACATCGTTTGTACATTGTACAGCGGGGCAAAAAGGTATTTAGTCAGACACCAGTTGTGCAAGTTCTCCCACTTAAAAAGATGAGAGAGGCCTGTAATTTTCATCGCAGGTATATGTCAACTACGATGGAGTATTAGGGCCAAACTAAGACAAAAAAAATGGGAAATTACGAGAATAAAGTCATAATAATATGAGAATAAAGTTGTAAAATTACGAGAATGAAGTCATAATAATATGAGAATAAAGTTGTAAAATTACGAGAATAAAGTCATAATGTTGCGAGAATAAAGTTGTATTATTATGACTTTATTCTCGTAATTTCCAATAATTTTTTTGTCTTAGTTTGACCCTAATAGTTCATCGTACTCCACTATAAGAGAAGAAATCCAGAAAATCACCTTGTCTGATTTTTAAAGAACGTATTTGCAAATTATAGTAGAAAATAACAAAAGTTCATCTCAATACTTTGTTATATATCCTTTGTTGGCAGTGACAGAGGTCAAATGTTTTCTGTAAGTCTTCGCAAGGTTTCCACACACTGTTTCTGGTATTTTGGCCCGTTCCTCTTGCAGATCTGCTCTAGAGCAGTGATGTTTTGCGGCAACAAAGATTTTCTATGGGGTTGAGATCTGGAGACCGGCTAGGCCGCTCCAGGACCTTGAAATGTTTCTTACGAAGCCACTCCTTCGTTGCCGTGGCGATGTGTTTGGGATCATTGTCCTGCTGAAAGACCCAGCCACGTTTCATCTTCAATGCCCTGCTGATTGAAGGAGGTTCTCACTCAAAATCTCACGATACAGAGAATCTCACGATAAAGAGAAAAGAACTTAAAAGGAAAAGAGATCTTTCAACAAACCAAAATTTAGGATGAAATGAATGGAACGTTGTGTTTGTGTAAAAGGTATCAGTTCATGGAACAATCTGGATACAGAAGCCAAAGAATGCAAATCAAACATTACATTTAAAAGAATAAAAAAAGCCAGTTTGATGAAGAAATATCATGATGATTGTTAAGTTAGGTGGGTTTACTTTTTTTCTCTCTCTCTTTTTAGCACCAGTCATATTTTTTTTCTTTGAATCAAAAAAGAATACGACTATCTGTGTTTGACGACAGCTATTTTGTGTTATTTTATAACTTTGTTGTAGTTTTGTTTTTGTTTGTTTGTTTGTTATTACGAGTATTGGAAAGTGTTCTTTTTTTTTTTTTTTTAATTGCGTGACAGAAAAAGGGACAGATAAAATAAGCTTAGTCTTCTTTCTATTCCCTTTCATTCAAGAAAAGAACTGTTTTGTAATTATATTGAACTGTTTTGTTTTTCTTTTAATGAATGAAATAAAGAAATGAAGTAAAGACTGTTTGAGGTTGTGGACAGGTGTCTTTTATACTAATAACCAGTTAAAACAGGTGTCTTTTATACGGGTAACCAGTTAAAACAGGTGTTTTTTATACTGATAACCAGTTAAAACAGGTGCCATTAATACAGATAACCAGTTAAAACAGGTGCCATTAATACAAGTAACGAGTGGAGGACAGAGGAGCCTCTTAAAGAAGAAGTTACAGAAATCTGGCTTGTTTGTTGGTGACCAAATACTTATTTTACCAAGGAATTTACCAATGAATTCATTAAAAATCCTACAATGTGATTTCCTGCATTCTTTCCCCCCATTCTGTCTCTCATAGTTGAAGTTACCTATCATGAAAAAAACAGGCCTCTCTCATCTTTTTAAGTGGGAGAACTTGCACAATTGGTGGCTGACTAAATACTTTTTTGCCCCACTGTATAATGAAAACCCCAGAATCAGACATGGCTGCAGCATAAGCCCAAGTACGGACTTCTGTGGATGTGCAGATGCTCCTGCACAACCAGTGCAACCACTTTCCATCCACAAATTACCAGCCTAAGCAGTTAAGATGAATATAAGAGCAATCTCCGCGAGGAAATGTGATTGTTGGGTTTAAATAAACCTCGGCCAGCATTAATCTCTATTTATGTAGATTGGATCTGGCGCCGGAGCGATGTCGCGCCCCGAGAAGACAATAAATCCCCGCGAGCTCTCCGACTACCCGAGTCCCCCCTCGTCCATCCTCGGGCCGCACCAACGTCCGTAGCCCGATGAGTGATTTCCAGCGTTAACGGGTTGTTAAAATATCTTGTTTGGAACCGAAGCGGAAATTAAGAATATCCGAGTAATCGCTTCGACTCTGAAGCTCATTATCTCGTCGTTGCACGGATGGGAAATGAAGCTGTGACAAAGTTAATCACGCCGTACGGGAGAGCGAATCGGAGGGTTCTATGAAAAATGTTGACCTTAATGCGTGACCCATCCATTCAGCTCGACTGTACCCCCCCCCTTCACCCCCAATTAAAGAAACCTCCGTCTGTCTGCCGCGTCCGTGACGGATGAAGCAGCAGCTGTTGAACCCGTCGCTAATTAAACATAAGTGCATGTTTTACAGTCACTTCCCTGTCCGGATGATATCCATGACTCCTCGCCGCCGCAGCGTCGCTGCGTCTTCACGTCTCACGCAAACAAGGACCAAGACGTGTTAGACGTGGAACTGGAAGCTCTGGAAGCTCAAAGCTCTCAGGGGCCAATTTATCTGATGCGTGTCAAGTGTTGGTTTGCAGCTCGGTTCATTAGACTTTGAGGTCTTTTCCAACAAGACTGTGTATTTTAAATCAGCAGGAAGTATCATCGTCTAATGCAGTGATTCTCAACCGGGGGTCCGCGGGCCCCTAGTGGTCCGTGGTGGAACTGCAAGGGGTCCGGGGGTCCGTGATAATGAAATATATATATTTTTTTAAAGATACTCTATGTAAATAGATTTTTTTTTGTTTTGCACTAAGTTAAAGTTTGATTTTGGTAGTTTTCTAATTGAAGTTTGATGCATTTATATGTAAAGACTCAGATTTTTTTTTTCCTTTTTTTAAATTTTTTAATTTTTGTATTTATTAACATACAGTGCAAACAGCGACAAAAGACGACATCAGTTACAATGATATGTATCTAGGTGTGTGTGTGTGTGTGTGTGCGTGTAAATAAGATGATGAAAGTAGATAAATAAATAAAGAATATTAATTCGAGAATAAATAAGTAAACAAATAAATAATTATCATATAGAGTGGTGTAGCACGATATAATATAAATATAGCATAATAATATAGTAGTATCCTAATATAACATAATAATTTTATAATATTATAACACATAACAAAATGATATCACCATACTATAATATATAAAAATATAATAATACTATAGTTTAACACCCCATGAGATTTCATAACTTAATATAATAATACACTATGAAACAATATATCATGATAATGCCAGGAATAATTATTAGAATTGTGTAAATAGATTATTATTTTACTAAAAAATGGCCGAGACTTTTATCTACATAAACTACAGAGGGTCACATGACCTTCTTTTACTCTTTACAAGTGTAATTTGTTGTATTTTAATAAGAAATCTGCACAACACTGATGATACAATCGTAGCATTATCTGCATCCTTTTCAAATTATTAGCCCCCTAGTTTCAGTGGGAATACACCCTTCCTTTCTTTAAAAATGCTTTTATTGTGAAATATATGCAGGAAGCTGTTGGGGGAACGCTCATTAACTTGCAACGTTCAAGCTAGCACTCGAAATTGCAATAATGTTAAAAAAATGAATACAAAAAAAATTATAAGAAAAACGGATAACCACTTCCTGTCGATCAACCGGCAGAAAACATGTGTTCATTTCCCTGGTTTGCAGAATGAGTCTAGCATCTTTGTGCAGGCGATTAAGAGCAGGGATAAGTAACCACGGAAACCAAACGGAAACAAACCACACCCCCAAAGTGCAGCTTTAATTTACGATACGAGATATTTGTCTCTGAGACTTCTGGAATCCGGCGTCGGTCGCTGCTGGCGGTTTGTTCACGACCATTTGACAGCAGGTTGTCTTTGAATGCACCACTGGGCAGAGCATCCCATGTCCACCCAAACAACCCCCATCCCCTTCGTAGTTTCATAATCTTTCTGCACAATAAAGATCTGCATGGACGTCTTGCATTTCCATAAGAGTTCAAGTATTAACCCTTGTGCTGTCTTTGGGTCAAGGGAGGGTGAAGGGAGAAAAGAAGGAATGAAGGAAGGGAGAAAAGATGGAAGGAAGGAAAGAAGGAAGTAAGTAGGAAAGGGAGTAAGGGAGGGAGAAAAGATGGAAGGAAGGGAGAAAAGATGGAAGGAAGGGAGAAAAGATGGAAGGAAGGGAGAAAGGAGAAAAGAAAGAAAGAAGGAAGGAAGTAGGAAAGGGAGTAAGGGAGGGAGAAAAGATGGAAGGGAGGAAATAAGGAAGTAAGGAAGAAAGGAGAAAAGAAGAAAAGAAGGAAGGAAGTAGGAAAGGGAGTAAGGAAGGGCGAAAAGATGGAAGGAAGGGAGAAAAGATGGAAGGAAGAAAAGAAGGGAGAAAAGGAAAGAAGGGAGGGAGGGAAGAAGGAAGGAATAGAGAAAATAAGGAAAGAAGGAAGGAAAAGTAAAGAAGATAATAAAGGAACGAATGACAAAAGGAAGGTAGGAAGAAAAAGGAGTAAAGAAGGGTAACAAAGGAGGAAAAGAGGAAAGGAAGAAGGAAGGACAGAGCAGGAGGAAAGAATGATAGAAGAATTGGGTCATTTTGACCCAAAGACAGCACAAGCATTAATACAAATCTGAGCGATGTGGTGACGACACCCAAAGATCCCCAAGATATCGTTCCTCACCTCAGCGTCAAGCCAGGGATTTATTTATTCATTCATTCAGGTATTTATTTATGATGTTCATTTATGATGTGCATGATTATGTTTTAATGTCTATGTGGGGTGTTAAAGGGGTATTAAAGTGAGGATGTGTGTGAAAATGACCAGATGTGTTTTTAACCACAAGTGTGTGAGTTGTTCTATGTCAGGGACCCTTGGATGACAGACAAAAATTCTTATTTTTTCCCTTTTTTTAAATGTGTCAAGTTTTAAGCCTGGCTTATAATAACTTTTGAATGTGTTTTATTCTGCTTAAATCACCTTATTAAATAATTCCTGACTGGGTTATTAGCTACATGTGTTTACGGTTGATGAAACTTTGTCCTCGTCAGACGTGGAAGGAGTAACGTTAGGCCGAGCTGTAACGTTACAATCTCCAGCTTTAGGCTTCGTTATTGTCACTAATTTATCCATCAGGTCTAACTAGCGTTAAATATGAAATAGCCAAGTCAATTTCGCAACAAATTTTCTTTTCTTAAACAGCTAGCTAGCTCATTTTTCCGCTGTAAAGTTGACATTAGTCACATGACTCACGTCATGGGAATAATTTACGTAGGGTTGTAGACTAAATAGTTATTATCAAAAGTAGATTATTATCGCCTGTTAATGGAGTTTTCTCAATCATATACATCAATCATATACAACTTGTGCTTTTTATTATTTTACCTCTTTTCTTATCATTTTATTTCATTTTATTTGTTATTTACTGTTTAATTGTGTCTTGCCGCTTTTAATGTTGACGTAAAACACTTTGAATTACCTTGTGTTGAATTGTGCCATACGGGACTGTCATATATATATATATATATATATATATATATATATATATATATATATATATATATATATATATATATATATATATACACACAGGACTGTCTCAGAAAATTAGAATATTGTGATAAAGTTCTTTATTTTCTGTAATGCAATTAAAAAAACAAAAATGTCATACATTCTGGATTCATTACAAATCAACTGAAATATTGCAAGCCTTTTATTATTTTAATATTGCTGATTATGGTTTACAGTTTAAGATTAAGATTCCCAGAATATTCTAATTTTTTGAGATAGGATATTTGAGTTTTCTCAAGCTGTGAAAATGAATCCAGAATGTATGACATTTTTGCATTACAGAAAATAAAGGACTTTATCACAATATTCAAATTTTCTGAGACAGTCCTGTACAAATAAACTTGCCATGCCTTAAATGTATATTTTGCGTGTATGAAAGGTACTATATCAATAAAGTTTGATTTGATTTGATTGGACCGTCTGAGTTGGCCTTTGTCTTTAATCCTGACTAATCTGTGTTGGTCAAAGGTGGAAACCCCCCCCAAAAAACCAGCAAGGCGCTGTGATTTTCACCCGGGTGCTGTTTATTTTGGTTCTCGTGTCCGTTTACACGAGCCGACCACATGTGCCGACTTGTTTCCCGGGAGCCCGGGGGACCCCGGCAGCTCAGGCCGGCCAGGTACGGGGTCCTCCCGTTATCAGCCAAACAGTGGTGGGTAAACACAAGATAAAGAGGCTGAGTGAGACTCTGCCATGTCTGTTTTCCCATCTTGTCAGTTAGAATGACTCAAGCCATTAAGGCGGCGAGCGCAACACGCTGACAACATGTACGGATGCCACCTGGCCCCAGATGTGCCTCAGCGGTGGGTAAATGGAGAGGATGATGGAGGGGAAGTTTAGGGGCCATGTCTGCGCCAGCATATGCCCAGACCTGTACGTCCTATTACTCTTCCTCCCCGAGTCCCTGCTCACGAGACGGAGACAATAAGCCATTGTGGGGCTTTATGAAGAGCGTACAAAAGCCACAATAAGAGGAAAAAGTGGAATCGCTGCGAAGTCCTTGGCAACTCTGCTGCAGTTTTATTTTTTTTTACACCACATTATCTTTTATGCACGGCGAATGGGAGAAAAGGAGGAGGTATTGTTGACGGTTGCCCTTTCTCGTGCATGAATACAGGAGTACATGTTTTCACACTGTGTCCGTGGCTCAATGAAAGCGATCGCTTGGGAGCGAGGTTTTGTTTCCGGAGACAATCGGCGCTTCTGTTCGGAGGAGACTCGGGACGCCGGGATCATAAAGGACAGAGCGGCGATGACTGCCGACACAACAAAAGCCTCTTGCACTCTCATCCCGTCTAATTCACCAAAGAAACAATGGCGGATCGGCGCGATTGGCACGCCGAACGGCATCGTCTGAAAATCTCCAACTTCGTGTCACTCATCCTCACCGGCGAGTATCGGAGAGGAGGCTCGCGCCATTTGAGCCTCGGTGTCGCTTTCCCTCTCCGGCAGGAAGCGGAGGGGCATCAGACCATCACAAAGCAAGGTCACCCTTCAGCTGAGGATCCTTTCATCCTGGAAAAGTCTTACTACAAAGGCTGACAGTGACCTTCTCGGGGTCAGAAAATCGGACGAGATTTGATTTAAATAGGCATCCCGGTGTCTGTTTAAATGACACTCTTAACGAAGCCCTGGTGAGAGATCTGGGGGAGCGACGTGACAATGCTGCTGATGGACGCGAGTTACTGTCCGTCAACGCCGCCGCACAAACGCGGTGAGACATCCTTATGGAACTCTGCTTTAGAAGCCCCGTTTCCTGCGAATAGAGGGTCTGCATTGACGTCACTTCCCCACTGGACCAGCCCCCTTACTGGCACTGAGTGGCAAAAATGGCTGCAACTAGTGGAGAAGACGGGATAACAGACGATTATCGGCTTAAATTAAAGGCAGTTGGACTTGACAGTGACCCGTACAGTTACCCCAAGAACCAGTGGTCCATGGACATTAATATTTGGTACAGTTACCAAGAACCAGTGGTCCATGGACATTAATATTTGGTACAGTTACCAAGAACCAGTGGTCCATGGACATTAATATTTGGTACAGTTACCCCAAGAACCAGTGGTCCATGGACATTAATATTTCGTACAGTTACCCCAAGAACCAGTGGTCCATGGACATTAATATTTGGTACAGTTACCAAGAACCAGTGGTCCATGGACATTAATATTTGGTACAGTTACCAAGAACCAGTGGTCCATGGACATTAATATTTGGTACAGTTACCAAGAACCAGTGGTCCATGGACATTAATATTTGGTACAGTTACCCCAAGAACCAGTGGTCCATGGACATTAATATTTGGTACAGTTACCAAGAACCAGTGGTCCATGGACATTAATATTTGGTACAGTTACCAAGAACCAGTGGTCCATGGACATTAATATTTGGTACAGTTACTTGAAGAACCAGTGGTTCATGGACATTAATATTTGGTACAGTTACCAAGAACCAGTGGAACATGGACATTAATATTTGGTACAGTTACCAATAACCAGTGGTCCATGGACATTAATATTTGGTACAGTTACCCCAAGAACCAGTGGTCCATGGACATTAATATTTGGTACAGTTACCAAGAACCAGTGGTCCATGGACATTAATATTTGGTACAGTTACCAAGAACCAGTGGTCCATGGACATTAATATTTGGTACAGTTACCAAGAACCAGTGGTCCATGGACATTAATATTTGGTACAGTTACCAAGAACCAGTGGTCCATGGACATTAATATTTGGCCACAAATCCAATTTCCTGATATTTATATGTACTTAATTTCTACGCCGGGGAAATACACGAAGCAAAGCTTGAAGGCTTACAAAAGTCTTGACGCTTGGTCCGACTTCAAGGCAGGATTTGTTGGCGAAATTAAAGTGATGAGGACACCGAACTTTATGATTTGACCGTTTAACGTTAGCTGATACAAAATGGCAACCACAAATCCACGTTTCGGTGCCTGGAATCCAGTTGTTTCTGTGAATTGCAGCGATCCATTTGTCTCTCTTAAGCTTATTTTTCGGCAGTCTGTAAAACGATAACTCCAATTCCTTGCTACATCTATGAGTCCAGTCGATTGCACAACAGCTCTTTCCCATTTTAGATGTTTTCCAGTGCTCAAACTGAAAGTTTACACTGCTAATCAGTCTTTCTGCCACTCAGTCTTTCTGCCACTCAGTGGGCATAACCCACTGTGAAGTCACATCTGTGACGTCATGCGCATTCCCTCTATACTCAATTAAAGTGATTAGAAGAGTTACTTCGTCATTTAACAAGATCAATAAATGATGTCTCTGGATTCAACACGTGAACGGTCGCAGCTCCACCTCAGCGACCCTGATGTCACAGCCCCTCCGCGGCGGCCGTGATGCCACTGCACTTAAACGGGGCTTAGAGCGGGAATCAATCACCGCCGTCTGACAAATGAAAAGTATCACAAACTTAGACTTTTAATCTGCCAAACAATCCGGGCGAGGTCACCTCTCTGATTTGGGGAAGATTTTCCTACTTTTTTCAATCAACCCCTACAGGCTATCTTCAGTTCTCCCCCCCAGACGAGCCCCTTGTTTCCCGGGGCTCGGCCACCCAGGGGAAATGTAATTCCCTTCCTGCAGTCGGTCAGGGGAAGGGAGGAGGAGGGATGCTGCCCGGACCCCTGATTAGGAGGCGAGGATGTAAGGCAAGGCAAGGCACGTGTAAACGGACACGAGACCCAAAATAAACAGCACCCGGGTTAAAATCACAGCGCCTTGCTGGTTTTTTGGGGGGGGTTTCCACCTTTGACCAACAAAGATTAGTCAGGATTAAAGACAAAGGCCAACTCAGACCGTCCAAAATCAAATCAAATCAAACTTTATTTATTTAGTAGTTAGTTAGTTAGTTAATATTTATTTCGGTCAATCAACAAACAAACAAAAGTACCTTTCATACACGCAAAATCTACATTTAAGGCAAGGCAAGTTTATTTGTATAGCACAATTCAACACAAGGTAAATCAAAGTGCTTTACATCAACATTAAAAGTGGTAAGACACAATTAAACAGTAAATCACAAATAAAATGAAATACAATGATAAGAAAAGAGGTAAAATAATAAGAAGCACAAGTTGTTAAAAAGTAAGGGCAGTAGAGAACAGCAGCTGCACATCTCATTCTTAAAATTGCAAGAATTACGTTTCTATAATTACTGTTTCCAGGTCTTATTTCACACAACTGACGATAATTATGTTTCTATACGGTCAAAACGTACAAAGACCGGGTTAAATACAGTTTTACGATCTCTCTCCATCTCTCTCCATGTCTCTCCATCTCTCTTCATCTCCCTCCATCTCTCCGTCTCCCTCCATCTTTCCGACTCCCTCCATCTCTCTCCATTTTATTTCACACAACTGACGAGAATTACGTTTCTATACGGTCAAAACGTACAAAGACCGGGTCAAATACAGTCTTACAAACGTAATCTGTAACAATTTGTACGGTGAATCAGATCAATTTGACAATTCTACGTAGGGATGGGAATCGAAAACCGGTTCTTGTTGAGAACCGGTTCCCAGTGTTTCAATTCCTTGGACTCGTTTGCCTTTTTTGCAAACGATTCCCTTATCAATTCCAGTGGCGCGAAGCAGGAAAACATGGCGACAAAGTGGCATAAACGCTCGAAAGTTTATTTTACCAAAAAGGATGACAACAGGGCGACTTGTTGTTCTCCACAGCTGGAGACGCCATAAGTCCAGAAAGTTTGCGTATCCTTCCTGAAAAAGCAGATTATTTTTCTGCAAAAGAATTGTTAATTCTTCATAGTTGATGGTTGCAGAATTGCACAAAGCACAGTTCCACTGGACTTGAGTTGATTGTATTTGTCACTGGCTGGCGTAGTTTTATTTTTGAGTGCTCAGCTCAGATATGTTTTTAAAAATTGGTCCTTTTAAAAAGGAGAATTTTAATTCGAGAGAGAATATTTATTTTATTATTATTATTATTCTATATTTTATATTTATTTTCAAAACAAATAATTTTTTCTGGGGACACCATGGAGGAGCCCAAGGCTGGGGGCCTCTTAAGACCTCACTGTTGACCTCACTTGTATTTTTTGTTCAAAGATAAAAAACAAAGTTGATGCTAATCGACCTGTTTGTTCTCCCTTTTTCCAAATGAGAATCGATAATTTCACTGTACAAAAAGCTAAAAAAGTTATGAAAAGAAGATGTGTCTCCATTACTGGAGTTAAATTCTGGAATGATGCCAACATAAATTTAAAAACATTTAATTCTCTTTTGGTTTTTAAGAAAATGGTTTGTAAAGCTATTTTTGAAGCTTATAAGTGCAATTGACTATCTGTTAATGTTTCTTTGCTTTTCTGGTGTTTCTTTGCCTTTTGTTGTTCCTTTGCTTTTCTATTCTCTTTTTGGTTTTCTGGAAGTCGGTAGCCACAAAAAGAAAGTTAGTAATATAGGATAGGCTTTTATAAGCAGTTTGCTTCAGCCTAAGCCTTTTCAGTCATTGTTCAACACATGATTATTGGTTTTGTATGAAATGTTAATGCTGTGCACAATGTTTTTTTTTTGGTGTTGTGTTTTGTGTTGTCATGACTGAATAAACTTCATTCATTCATTCATTCATTCATTCATTCATTCATTCATTCATTCATTCATAGAGAATCAAATCGTTAAACAGAATCGAAAATGGAATCGGAATTGGAAAAATCAATTCCCATCCCTAATTCTACGTCACAATGACCTGCATTCAGGGCTTATCCATCACTAGTGTAACTTTGCACGGTTTTCAAAAATATCATAAGTATTTAATTTCAGAGTACGCTTAAATAACAAATAACATGAAATCAAATGATAAGAATAGAGGTAAAATAATAAAAAGCACAAGTTGTTAAAAAATAAGGGCAGTAGAGTACAGTAAGTAACACACACACACACACACACACACACACACACACACACACACACACACACACACACACACACACACACACACACACACACACACACACACACACACACACACACACACGAGCAGCTGTGAACGGGGAGTGAGTTGGGCATCAAACCCCCGCCCGTCTCTCCGTCCCCCCGCTGGACCATCTCAGTGATGGAGAGGGCAGGTAGGGGGCCGTCCATCACTCACGGGGGTCCCGGCGTCTCTGATCCCCTTCACAAGAGGCTTTTTGAGTTATGATGCACCAAATGTCATGATCACACACCGCCCTGATCACGAGGGGGCGGGGGGCATAACCTTTAAGCCTCGCACCTTCTCGCTGCAGGTGAGCGGCACCATTAGTGGGTGACTCGTGGATCTATCGCTGCACCTTCCCGTGACTTTTCCAGCTCCTCCATTTCTCTTCTGTTGCTTCCTGTTTCCTACTTTACACTTAAAAATAAAATAAAAACTTGAGCCATACTTTTACAACTTGGGTCATGTTTAACCCTTGTACTGTCTTTGGGTCAAAATGACCTAATTCTCCTGTTCCTTCTTTCCTCCTGCTCTCTCCTTCCTTCCTTCCTTCCTTCCTCTTTTCTCCCTTCCTCCCTTCCTTCCTTCCTTCTTTCCTTCCTCTTTTCTCATTTCCTTCCTTCCTTCCTTCCTTCCTTCCTTCCTTCCTTCTTTTCTCCCTTCCTTCCTTCTTTTCTCCCTTCCTTCCTTCCTTCCTTCCTTCCTTCCTTCCTTCCTTCCTTCCTTCCTTCCTTCCTTCCTTCCTTCCTTCCTTCCTTCCTTCCTTCCTTCCATCCTTCCTTCCATCCTTATTTTCTCCCTTCCTTCCTTCCTTCCTTCCTTCCTTCCTTCCTTCCTTCCTTCCTTCCTTCCTTCCTTCCTTCCTTCCTTCCTTCCTTCCTTCCTTCCTTCCTTCCTTCCTTCCTTCCTTCCTTCCTTCCTTCCTTCCTTCCTTCCTTCCTTCCATCCTTATTTTCTCCCTTCCTTCCTTCCTTCCTTCCTTCCTTCCTTCCATCCTTATTTTCTCCCTTCCTTCCTTCCTTCCTTCCTTCCATCCTTATTTTCTCCCTTCCTTCCTTCCTTCCTCCCTTCTTCTCTTCCTCCTTCCTTGACCTAAGACAGCACAAGGATTAATAAAAATAGCTTATTACACTTTTCCATCATAGTGGAATTAACTGAAATAGGTTTTGTGGAAGGGTTTAGTTTTGATCATGTGACCTTGGCGCCTCGTAGAGGTTTTGGCTGCGCTGAAATAGTGATAAATTACATAACACTGCATTTACAGCGTTTACTGCGTTTACAGATATGTTTATCCAAACAGACTTAATATGCATGATTTTCAGAAGATAATAGGATATCGGGATAAAATATGGCAGGGTTTAAGAAAAATAATAGGATACAAGATTCCAAATCTTGTAAGATACTTTATTTGGGAAATTTGACACAAGATATAATACAAAAAGAGGTTGAATACCTTGTTAAAGTTCTGCTATGGGCAAGTATTTTGGACGCACCGCTTTTCTCTGAAAATTGAACAAAAGACGAAACTCAAAAGACTCCTCCTCGGCGGCGAGGTGGTGCCTCCGTGGGTTGGGAGGCCTCAGGGATCATGATCAGGCCTCACAATGTTTCTAGATCCATAAGGCCGGACCGCCGGCTCAGGTTGGAGTCAAACGGGCCGGAAAATTGAGCTGAAAAGTCGAGTGCGAGACGCCTCGCCACCGAACACAGCTACCTCCTCCGAACCCACGATCCCAAGATGAACGCAGCTCACTGATGGGAGGAAACCGAAAAGCTCGTCATACCAATAAAAAGTTCACACACCAGTTTTTTTAAAGGAGCATGAGGCAGGATTTATGAAAAAAATGCTTATGCGTTTTAAGTTTTCTAGTAATAATATCAGATGAAGCGTTCCAAACCAAAACGAATGATTCCTCTAGTGTATCTCTCCGTTGCCTTGAACAGGCTGTGTGCTGCAAAATGTGCTGCAATTCGGGCCCAAATTTCCCGCGCTGTCCTGTGGATGTGACGTCACATGACGCTGCATGAGCGTCATGGATTCTTCCACAGCCGGCAAACGACCCAGCGCCACTCAAAGCCCGCTAAAAAGTGCTACCAAGAAGAAAACGAAGCCTTTATCAGAGACAAGTCGCGAGTCGAAAAGAAATTATGAGCAAAAACGGGCAGGCACACGAGTAAACATTGGATACGCGTTTGAGTCATGGAGGCAGCTTCAACTTGAATTGGGACTGAAAACAGATGCTGACATGGCTCATTTCCTACACACCAGGTAAGATAACATTGTAAGTCATATTTAGAGCTTGATTTGAAAATCACATGAGATTACCAAGGAGTCGGAGTGGCCTAACGTGCTAAGTAGCGTTAGCCGCAAAGAAGTAAGGAGTCCGTGCGCGCTCCCGTGCTGGCTTCTCTGTTGGCTGCAGTACCCCCGACGGCCGTCGTGGCGCTAATGAGTCTCATTCCTTATTCTTGCCTCATTCTCCTTTAAGTTAAACTTAAAAAAATAACAAAACAATCAAGACTGAGAGAGGGGATCCCTCTGTATTGTGTCGCCGCCACAATCACCTGTGTTTATGTTAAGCTGACAAGTGGTCGGCTGAATTACTGGCCTTTTTCTGTCACAAACAAAGGTTGCAGACCAAACCTCCAGATTGATGGCTTAAAAATGGCC